>NW_009610322.1:16308-49961 GCF_000690535.1 Cariama cristata
CTACCGGAACAGTAAAACTGAATAGCTAGTGAGCTGAGCTGTTCTGACATTTGGTAAGAATCCTTCTCTAGCTTGAAATGAAACATAAGTATTTATACAAATACATAACAGAAAATCATCTGTGATTCTAGGTGATCTTGATTGCGTTTAAAATCCCTGTGTTCAGCAGCAGCATATGCCTTCTCTAATGACTCCAATATGTAGTATGGTCTGTAGCAGTGGTACCTAGCATCACTCTTCAAAATATCCAGAGATAATTGCTTCTTACTTTCCTCTTCTCCTGTGCTCTTGGCTGATTACATCAGTAGTTGTGGTTCACCTGAACCATGTATTTTTAACTCAGCCACCAGTTACTGTATGAAAAATCTACAAACTGGTCCTTACTGTTAACAATCAGCTAAAGAAATGCTGGATCCTGCACTTGCCATTACTCTAACAGAAATGGTTTTGGTTATAGTGGTTATCTTTCTCCATCAACATGCTACTTTGACATAAGTCCTCTGCTTAATATGACTGTAGTTAACAAAGCACACTTGGAACATGTTTCATTATATTAAAAAAGAACCAAAACAAAAGCTGAAGCACGTGCAATGAGCTTGTCTCCATGGCTTTCAAAGCACTTAATGCAGTAGATGAAGCACCAAGATAAGGACACACTGCTGGTGATGAAAGTGATACCATGGCTTAAGCAACTGGCCTTGCAATGTATTTTGCCAGCATTGCATTACTGATAAGCAAAGACTTATCACAGAAGATGAAGGCACCTCCTGCTAGCAACTGTCATAAATTGATCCAATTCCTGCCAAGACAAAAATGTTTCTGGCAGCTTGAATGAGAAGGAATCTGAGGAAGAAAGCTGTCAAGGGCTGATGTCTGCACTTTTGGGGGAAACATAATGACAAGAGCACAAAGAAGGAAAAGATAAAACTGCATGATGGGAAATTTCAATAGCATTCTTAATTTCTCTTTCAGCAGGGGAATTTTTAATAACTTACTTTCTGGCAAGAATTGTGGCTAGCTGCTTTAGGAAGCCTGTTTGTGTGGAACACTCTTGTCAGGCTTGTGTGTTAGTGGGTTCAATTGGCTTCCTTAAATTTCCTAATGTGGAAAACCGAAACACACCGTGGTACTCAGTGTGTTTTCCATTTGTATTAGCTGAAGGTCAAAGCACAAGAAGGTATTTTAAAATGTCTTAATATTTTGGGCAGTAGCTAATAAGTTAAAGGCCTGAAGGGTTCCGTTTCCTGTGAGAAGTAGCCTTTTTCTTTTGCCTTTTTCTTTTAAAGATCTCTTGTTTGGCAGCTCTGTTGAAGCTTCCTGTGCTGTGTTTGTTTTGGTTTGGTTTTTTGTTTTGGTATTTTCATTTTTGTTTTGGTTGTTTTTTTTTGTTTGGTTTGTTCCCTTTCTGGAGGAGGAACGTGGTTTAGGATTTAGCAGCTTGAGCAGTCCACCTTCCAGGTAGAGAGGTGGATTCACCCTTACATAATCTTGAGTGCTATAAAACTGGCTGTCTGTAAGTCAGTCGGAACCAACCTATAAGGTGCATGCTGCTGACCATTATATCATTGCCTTTAATACTCAATTTGGGGTTTTAGAAACAAGTTTCCCCCCCAAAAAATATTATGTAATCTTTGGAGAGATACTGCTGCTTCTGACTACAAACCTTTATGCAGAAGATGACTGGAGTTCTCTTTTTTTTTTTTTTTTTTTTCCTCCTCCCCTCCAATCCTGAGTCTGTGCAAAGTGATGAATACTGCAATTTTTTAAGCTACAGAGGAACACAGACTAAGATATGAGGGAAAAATGAGCCACTAGAAAAGGCTAAAGAAATTGAAGATTGATCTAACACTGAGGAGAGGCGCTCATAGTTTTCCAAGAAGAGCTGCTGCAGACAGAAGATGCTTTCTTTATACTGTGGAAATCACAGTAGAAGTATTAGGTTTAGGCTGAAGCAGAGGAACTTAGTGTAAACAGCTCTTCGAGTGCAGTGTTTAAGCCTTGCAGCAGTGTTACTGCCTTCTTAGAGACCTGTTTCAGTAGTCCATAGTGTGTTTTTAACCTGTTCAAATAAAATTAGCACCTCTGATTTTGGAAACGTGTGTATATCCTACTATTCCAGTCCTGAACTAAATTGTCCAAAAAAGTAATAGAATATTCTAAACACAAATACTAAATTTTACTTTTCCAGCATGCAGCCTATTCAAATTGTTTTGCCTATAACAGTTCTATAGTATTCACATTGGTAGCTAAGTCAATATGAAGTGTATACACTATACATTACTCAGCAGGTGTATTAATTTTGCTAATCTTTAAAGCCTTCATCCTCTCAAGGCTTCAATTCAATGTTCTCACTAATTGGCATCCAGAAAAGAGACAGTTACTCTAGTTGGCATGTCTGCAGAAGTATCGAGTATTAATATTCTTTTTTACTCCTGTGTAATCAAACTGTGAGTTAATTGATTCAATGCAATGTGTGTTACGTAAGACAGTTTCTTTTCAGCAATGAGAAGTCTCTGGTACTTCTCAGCTTCTATAGATCCAGTCTTCCTTCGCTGTGAAGAGTAAATAGGCCAGTGAGAGGTCCCTATGAAAGAGATACCTATTAAAATCACTGCAAGATTTTTCTAATACCCTTTCATGTGCTAGGCTTATGAAAATGTCTTTAAGTCTCCTTTCCTCATCAGTTTCTTATTCTGATCTACTTCTGTTATATCTCTTCCATTAATTAGACACTGACCAGGTAGGAAGTGTTATATGTATTTCAGGTATTAACTATTGCAACAACAATTTTGTAAACTACATGGCTCAATTTTTCTAGTTAGAACTAGTCATTATTTGACATCAGTAGATAACAGAAGATGAGGCTTTACATATGAATTTGATATGAGTACTCCTGAAAAACACAATAAAGTCTGCCTTTTGCACCCCAGTGGGCACAACAATTATTGCTCTAGTTGTAGCATAGACTTGTCAAATGTTAAGAGACTGTAGAAAATCTCGTTGCTGGGAACATTTGCTATATAAGTGATGCATGGAACTATTAGACCAAAGTATACAAAAGCTCTCTTGTCACAGACAACATTTAGGGTTATATATCCCAGCATGGTTGTTAAAAGATATAGGTTTGGATATATATTAGAAATTTACAGTGTGTTGGAATTACTTTTTTCCAGTACGCTGGAAATTCTTTAGGAAAAGGCACTAAAAAAAATTTATCTTGCCGTTCAAATTACCTGAAGATTTGCTGTATAGAATTTTTTTCTAGATAGGGTAATCTTCTTTACATACCTAACTGTCTGCAAGCTAATTATCTTAAAGCAACTACCTTCTGAATATAAAATATATTTTGACTCATACATGCATTATACAGCTCCAGGTTATGAAGAACTATCTATGCATTGCCTGACTCCTAAAAAAATTTTAAGTACCGTGTGAAAAAAAAAAATCTAATAAACTTATATGTACACAGTATTTTTGAGATAATTGAGATGTCCCAAGAGTTGATTTTTTTTTTTTCTTGTTGGAGTGCAGGGACCAGTATGATCTGTTGAACAGTGGCACAAAATACAGAAAACTTTATTTGCGTACCTCTCAGAAGGCTCTTGGGAGTTTGCAAATAAAAAGAAATATTTGAAGGAGTTACCAACGGCAAGAAATAGAACAGTTTCCTCTTGATTTCTTTAGAAAATAATAAATTCAAGCATAGCTTGTGACTGATTGCAAAGCTCACTGTTAAAAATTCTTCTGAATTCTCTGAAATACTTCTAACAACTTTTATTAAATCATATCCCTGACGGGGAATGTACTTTCTCGGCCATAAAACAAAGCTGTGGCAGTAGGATACAAACCCAGTAGATGTGCAATCTAAGCAGCCAGTCTGTTAACTCTAGGCTTTTGTTGGAGTCCAGCAAAGCTTCTTCTAAACGTGGCACTGATTGGAGTGCAAAACTAATCATATGGAAATTTCTAGCTCTTTCAGGAAACCTGTAAGTACTGAGCTGCTTCAGCCAGCTCTACTATGTACTTGCTGTACTTCTCAGTGGCGCTTGCTTAGAAGCTTTTTTGCCTTTTCAATTCCAGTATCTTGCCATTAACGTGTTTGGTGTTCAGCCACAGCATTCTCCGAGCACTCACTTTCACGTGCTGATGTCTGCCTTGGGTCTGTGTTCTTTGTATCAGTAGTGCCAGCCCCTGGCTGGTACAAACACGCTATTTCTCAGTTTATTTTCAGTAGAGATAATTTATAACTCACCCTAGCTGTGGATTTTGACTGTCTGGATTGGCTCTTTCATTAGGACAATTCTTTAACTGTAAACTTAGTTTTTGCTGATTACATGCACCAGTCTAGAGTCTCTGCATATGTTTTTCATCATGATTAGCTCTAGTTGTGCATTCTTTAGGCAATGTGTGATTGCCGAAAAGTAGCAACTTAAATATTTAAGGCAGTAGCAGCTGCAAAGGAGGCCAGTTCTCAACCAAATGGGATGCCAAACCCGGGCCTGGCAGCTCGTGTGCCTGCCTTTAGCTGGGCTCGGTAGGAACCACAGCTGCCGCAGCCGATCATCCCAAATGTACAAAAGCCAGTTTGCGTGTGAGCATGAACATTACATGTTTGTAAGGTTACAAAAATGTTCTCAAAGCAAAGTTTGTCTCAACCTTGATTAATCCGAACATTTAGCAAGTGTCTACTTAGGTTTACCGGCAAACTGAACTAAAGATTATTTTGTAAACAAGTTTTAGGGTGTGGAATCTGGAAGTCCAGTAATCTGAAAAAGTTCTCTATAGCTTAAGAAGCTATTTTGCAGTTAACGCTACTGTATGAATGGCTTTTAATGGTAGATTAATATTTGTTAAAACTATGAATGCAAAGAAACCCAGAAATTAAATCTCACGCTTACTTCCTCTGTTCATAGTTTACTATTTCAGTAATGATAATTTTATTAGCAACTTTCCTGTTGGCTGTCCTTAATACCATATGTTACACAGGTATAAATGTAACCTTAATACATGTGTATTTAGGCAAATGAAAGTTGTTCTTCCCGCCTGCTAGTATTACCACAGTGTAGGTATTCAGGTTTATTAAATTGTCTTATCTTATTAATTTCAGTTGCCTTTGGCCAACTTTGCCTAGGTGGCCTGTGGATTCTGTGGGCTTAGGTGCTAGGTTAATAAAATGTCATAAACTTCTGGGGAGTGAGATAAGGAAGTTTTCCTTAAGTTGTCATCAGTGGAGTGCGTTGGGTCTTTAATGATATTTCTGTATATTCACTTTGGTTATCAGGATCACTTTTGTCATTTAGTTCTGACTCCTTTCAATTTAAAATTAGATATTTAAAAATAAATGTGTTTTTTAAATAATCAGAGCTGGTAGAATAAACAGGGATTTAGGCTACCTTCTCATTATCTTACTGCTTCTGCTGCTTACTAGCCTTTATCTGTCTTGGCTTGCTGCTCTTAGCACTTGCTTAGGAAATTGGCTGCGGAACAAAGAGCACTTCGTGTCCCAGAGCGCCAAGACCAGCACACTGAAATGTAAAAGCTTTATATAGACTCCTCGTGATACATGTTGGTGAATTGAACAAGGAAAACTAGTGTCTGTACTCAAGAAAAAAGAGTCCTGTGTGACTCAGGGGCTGACAGCTGATAATTTCCAATTCACAGACTTGAGGTTAACCAATGATGAAGTTGATGGTTGGGAGTGATCAGTTAATAGCTGATGTTACCACCCGTAACCAGGTAGTCCCAGTAGCACACTACTCTTGCTGGTGTGATGCTCGGTGAGTGTTCTACAAGCCTGTGAGCATACAATGAACTGTGGTAGGAAAGCATGCTAGAGAAGTGCTGTGTGAGGCGAAGACCTTTGAATTCCTAATAGCTCTTCACACACCTGCAAATGTTAATTCTGACCATACCTGTCTACGCTTCCATAGTGGTGGCACTAACATAGCAAAAGAACCTTTGTTGTTTTGAACCTGGTGGTGCTTAACTATAGCAATATATTCTAGGTCAGTACAAAAGTGGAGCGAGAGGCGTTTTGTATAGCTGATACTGTTCTGAGTCAACATTGTCAGAGGTACTGAGCCCCAGGCAGCTACTGACCCCTTTATAATTTAGGTTGTTTTGCATATGTGAAATCAGACTTAATTACACTTCTGAGAATGCAGGCATTCAACAGTGTTTCTGAAAACCTTATCCTAAATCTTTCTTTGGCATTACTGCAGGAGAATTGAGTATGCTATTTCAGTGAAAGCGATCTCAGAATGACTTAACTGGCATTTTTACAAGGGTTATTCTAAATCCATTTAACTCGGATTCGAGCTAGAGGTGGATTTGGAACAAACCCAGGCTCTGACCTTTCCTGAACTTGAAAATTTGGGTTTGAATGCTTGGTTTTGGTGTGCTTTTGGCTCATATACAAGAATGACAGTCACATGCAAGTACTGATTTCTTTCAGTGCAGTTATGGTAAAGAATATTGGAATATTAGGAAACTTGTCTGAAACTATCAAAAATAAGGTTATGATGTGAGATGTTCTCTCTAAAATAAGCTTCCTTGAGGAAGCTAATGGTAATATATTGAAATATATGCCGAGTTCTTTTTCAAGTGGTGATTTTAACTATAAGTGCCCAGAAGAATAGGTTTCCTTTCCTCATGAAGGAAAAGGCTTTCATTAACTCTGTGCTGGCGGAGGTGTGATAGTCCTGTTACACAGAAATTCCTTAACTTTTGTTTTATTTCAGCTGGATGGGTTTTGCTCTGTAGACCAATACTTGGTTAAAATCTAAAATTATTTTGCTACCCGATTATTTTACTGAGCTAGATCATTTGAGTAAATGACTCTTTCCATAAAAAGAACAATGTCAGTCCAATTTAAACATGCATTTTTGGCAGAGATGAGCAGTATGTAGAGTCTCACAGGCACATCTGAAGCATACATACACCGTGGTGATGTACAGCATATCCAGGTGGCATAAGATGTGCTTTTTTCTGTTAACTGTTTTCAGAACATAGTTTTTCACAGAATAGGCAGAAAACTTGCATCAGAGTTTATAGATGTGACACTTGCCATGTTATCCTTTAGGCAATTGACTCAGGGTGTCTGTTGAGCAGGAAATCTTTTGCAGTATTTCTCAAACCTTTTGTGTCAGATTTCTAGTGAACAATTTGTAGAATTTGTAGAATTTTTGTCTGGTTGACTGCCTTGGTCTGCTGCCATTTGAACAGGTGCGGGAGCAAAAATACATATGATGAAGTGGTCAGGTTGGTTTGTCAACAGTGCAAACACTACTCTCAAACTAGCATTTGAAGAATGAGATTTAACTGGCTGGCTTCCAAGCTTGTTTCAAAATTGCACAGTAGATTAACTGCTTTATAAGTTATAACGTATTGCATGAGAGTAAGCTTTTTGCAGTGGTGAATGAAAAAGTGGTGCTGCAGTGTAACTTATGTAACTTGTATAAAATCACTGCTATAGCATGAAAAGTTCAAAAGCAGATTTACTCTAATGTCTACAGATAAATAGCCTATATACAAAAATGGAAAAGCACAGTAAATATAGTGGAGCCAAACAACATGAAAGTGACTGGTGAGTTCCTGGGTAGGTGAGTAGTTTGCATGATTTAATGAAGTTGTTCAAGTAGGGAAAAATACTTATAGTAGGATTTCTGCATGGCAAAAAATCAAGTGTGAGAAATAAGCAACAGCTTTAGAAACTAATGTGCTGTGGCTTCACTGTGCGTAGGTTAAAAATGCTCTTACATTTCACATACTTTCTGGTCATTGTTAATAACGTTTTACAGTTGAAGAGACTAACACTTTGATTTTTAGCTACCTCTACCTGTCTATAGAGAACTCGCAATGGTGTTGTGACATAGAAACACGTAACGGAACACCTGCTTCATGGGACTGCTCTCAAAACTAATTTTTTTTGTGAGGAAAAAGTTTGGTCCCAAAAGACTTCTGGATTTGTTCAGATTTTTATTGTGCCAGTTATAAAATACATGGCTTGTGGACATCATGATTGATGCATGAGTAGCCAAATTAAATGTGAACCTGGGGAACTAAGGAATATTACAGTTCCTTCTAGTTCCCTTTTGAAAAAGGCAACTGGGGATATAAACTTTGGTTTCCACATTTTAAAGGCACTGCTCTTATCCTCCCAGCAATCAGTGCTGATTTCATGCAGTATAATTTTGAGAGCATGAAAATACATTTCTGAGCAGATGTGTGCTAGAGTTTGTGGTTGTTTAGAGTATTTCTGTAATGAGGTAATATGAAAGTGCTACCCCTAATCGTGGACTTAAACACTCAGCTTATTTTTAATCAGTCTGTGACTATTATTAATTGGTATTTATGTAATATTACACATTCATCCATGGATGTCACAAATGATAAAATATAAATCAGTCTGCCACAGCAGAAAAATTAGGCATTTTTTTGCTCTTGTACGTCGTTTTGGGACACAGGATTGACAAAATTTTATCCCAAGCTACTGAGAACTTGTTTGGGTAGAAAAGCATCCAACCTGAACTTTAGGGTTTTTACAGAGCTATAAATTGATGATTTTTCCATTGTGACTATATTAACTTTCTAATATTTTTGAAAACACTCTGGTAGCATGATTTAGAGCCGGGATGTCTCTGTACGGAGAAGCTATTTCAGGACTGATATTTGTATGGGTCCTTCTGAGCTTATGCATTTGCACTTGTGATAATAGTATTGCAAAGCCAGTCAAAGTAAACGTTTTGAAACTTCTAATACTAGTCAGAAAATACTTTTTTCTGGAACTTATTGAGCCATCCAGAATGCATAATGCTTTGAATACAGACTTACTGGCCAAATCAAAAGATGTATGAGAAGGGGAGTAGCTTTGGGATTTTAACTTCCTCTCCAAAAAATATCCCTTTACTCACCACAAGAACAGTCTTGATCAAGTTCATTTTACTCCTGTATGGAATCTCGAATGCACTAACCTCAAAATGCATATGTTTATAACACTGAAGCACTTCAGGTCTTTCATTTAGTCTTAGAAACAAAAAGTAAGGATCAGCTAAGTGTAACTGGAAGTTTGCTTTATAGAGGCATACGTATGGAATCTTATATGACTTGTGGACTTTAGCAACAGCTGGGATGGCTGCATATTTGAGATTTGTTTTCACTGAAGCAAGTGATATTTTTTGTTCTTATTCCTAGCATTATGAATGTACCATGTCTACACAGAAACTATTTACATCTTTCCATTAGAATATGCTGCAGTAGCAATTGGGTGAAAAATTCAAAAGTGGAAAGTTAGAAATTAGATACTGAAAGTATTTCCCTTACTAAGTGGTGGATATTTATGCAATGTTTACTAATGCTGTCTTTTATCTGATGCCATAATTTGAGTTATCCTCCAAGTGTTAATGTATCTTCTTCAAGCTTTTCAATTGTGCAGATATATCTGTATAAAAGCACTGTTGACTGAGTTATCTCTGGAAACAGCTCGAACAATCTTGTTTTTGATATCTCTTGGAAGTATCTTAGCTGAAAGAGTATGATGCAATCTTTCCGTGTTCTCTGTGCAAACTGATGGGATCCTGAGTTAGGGTCCAGATCCAACCAGCTTGTACTGGCTCTGTCTTGACAACATTCGCCTTACACTAATTTTCACAGAGAAAAATACATTCAAGATCAGTCAGATGTTTTTAGAATAAAGATAGGATTTGTGATGTTTTTTATTTAGAAGTTGGAGATCAGAAAGGCAGAAGTATGAGTTAACCCCTTCCACAAGAAGTCCTAGCCTAGTTTCGGACTTGTAGTCACAGTGAAATCTGCAGGCTCCTCTGTCTCTAGGACATTCTTCTTGTGGCTTTCTTTTCCTCTGAGCAGTCTGTAGTTTTCTTAATATGACAGCTGAACAGCAAATAGAAGATAAATACAAGAAGGTGTGTGAGAGAGATGTAATCCACTAGCTAGGTATTCATCTGTTCGTGTTCCTGCTTGCATGAATGCAAAAATGAATCTTTAAATACTGTGAATTCAAGATCAACACTTAATATAATATGTTGTCTCTTTTTTAAAATGAATTCTGTAGTATTATGACTACATGGCAAATCATGATGAACGCAGTCCTCTTACTGCTTTCTCTTTAGAGTAAAAGCAAATAGGTGCTATTATAAATGTTAGAATTTAACAAGACATTGGTATATGTTGAGATTCATTTATGCACATTTAATTGAGAGCAGAAATGATCCGCAAACATCAATGTAATGACCTGTACTAACCTTGACATGGTTGACTAACGAAATTATGCCTTGTCACTAGTGGTATGTGTTAATTTCATTGAGTTATTTGCCTATGAATAATCTTATTCATAAGATCTGAAAGCAGTACCATGCAGTCATCTTTTCATATATTCTTAGTCATTGCATGCAACTCTGAAGTAACTTTCTGGAAACAAACAAAAACGCTTCTAGTCTTTTATAAAGAGGAAGCTTAAATGTCAGGAATGCAATCATCAAACTTAATAATCCTGTAGGTGTGTGTCGCAAGACTATCTTTCATAAAGAGTACAGAGACTAAGCACTCAAACTATTATATTCACATTCTGTGGAAGTGACAAAAAGCATACATTATGTTCTTTTGATCTCCTACAGGGATTTACCACATCCTTTCATTTCTATTTGCTGTAAATACTTGTAACGAGTGTGGAAGCAGGTGAAAAAAATCATGCTGTAGATTCTTGGAACTGAATTTCGGTTGGAATGACTTGGGAATTCCTCTTTTAAGTGCTATATGGTAAAACTTTGTAAAGGGGGGAGGGAATTAAAGAATGTAGTATATATATTGTAGTCATTGAGACATATTTGAAAATTAAGAAAATATCTTTTCACAAGCATCTATTTAAGTGTTCTCATCTGTTCATACAAATCTGAAGTAGTGTCAGTAAACATAACCCAGACTTGGTAGCTACTTTCTCGAGGCTCTACCAGACCATTTTAAAACCCCAGTTCTAATAAATGCTTGCTAGTCTCTTCTGCTACTACTCCTGATGACTGAATTGGCTAGCAGCATGTGCTAGGCTGGTAAACCCAACATGGAGAATGATACAGACCTTAATTTTCTTTCTGTAATGAGATCTTAGCTTAGTATTTGCTCAAGTGAAAGCAGCAATAAACAAAAGAACAAGGCTCCCTTAGATGGTTACCTGTGATGTATGAATGGGCAATTAAAACAAAAACAAGCAAAAAACCCCAAACCAAACCACCATGGTGTTAATATATGCTTTCAATTGTGGTTATTGGTACTAGTTGCTTTCAGTGCCATAGCTGCTGTTTCTGTAGCCTTCCATAGGTGATGTAGAACAAGAGAAGGCCAGTGGCTTGTTTGCTTGTTTTATTTTTCTTGGCTTTTCAAGTTGCTGTCATCGTTTGAGAAACAGGATCGAAATATTGTAGTGCTTCAGTGTTTATGTAGTTTTCTCAAGCAGTTAATAGTAATGTTTGTGTAATTTTCACAGGTTATAGTTACATTCAATAAAATATAAAACCAGCTTTGTTTTAGAATGTTTGGTTGTGAGCATACTTACATTATCTGACATTGTCTTCTGCATTATATATACCATTTCTCAGAGGCTCTTTACCACAGAGCTGAACAGTGCTTACAGAGGATCTCACGCTTTCCAGAAGTCTGTGGTGATCTGCTGAATAACCACACTATGTGAACAGCACTATGTAGGTATTTTTCTTTTCTTTAGGTATCTCCTTCTGCAGGACACGACTAATAAGTTAAGAAGCAAAGATTTTCCATGTAGGAAAATGCACTTGACTCTTCAACTTTTCCTGTACATACTTTTCTTTACGTGTGTTGGCTGGCTTGAATATCTCACTTGCCATACTGTCCCATATGTTTACTTAATTTTTCAAAATATATTTAGGACAGATAAGATAAATTGCCTGTATTGTTATTTCAATTCATCTACAAGCAAAAGTAGTCACATACCTGCTGGTGCAGACAGCTGGTCTAACTTCTCCAATCTCTGCCAGAGTGCTCTTCATATTAATTGTGGCTTACATGAGAATACTGAATGCTTTCAGGCTATCAGTTTTCAAGTGATTGTTAAAAGGTGGAGACAAATCTTCCTGATCTGTCTATGGACTATTGACATTTTTATACCATATTACTACTCTAGGCATAAAATTATTCCTGAAGTCTCCTCTTTGTGTCTTGGTCTGCATTATCTAAAACTGTCTATGATTTGAGAAATGGGATTTATCTGAATGTTGTCTAATATAACACGGTTTAAAGATTCTCTGTAAATTGACTATTCTCTTAGAACATGGAACTGAGACTAATTATGTCCAGTAATTGCCTTTTAACCTTCCACTAATTACTAAGAGATAAGGTGAACAGGTTCAACACTTCCACATGGAAATTTCCATGCATAATATCCCAGAAAGTAAACAATCCTTAGTAAGTGATACAACAAGTAGTATGTGGTACCACTTTAAGAATCTGTGGTATTAACTTGTTTTAACTGGACAAATTAATTGTTGGGTTTTCAATGGTAACATTCTTGCTTTTTGTGCTTCTAGTACATCTGTCCTGTTGAAATGAGTGAAAATGAGTGAATGCGTGAAAATTGCTCTCTACCCTAGACATGACTTAAATCTGCAGTGTTCTCCATGAAAGGACAGAGACCAGTTAGAGTTGGTCTGTGGATAGAAAAATACCAAACTAGCTGAACTATTGAAGATAGATAAATGTAAGCTATGCCTGACAGTGGAAAAAATAATTTGGGTCAGAATTAGTATCCATCATCTACTTAAATTTTGTCAAACCTTAATTACATTTTCTAAAGAAAATTCATCATGTTCAAACTCTGTATGCTTGAAGTTTGTAATGTAAGCGCCCCTCAGCTCTTTCCTGGGCTTTCTATGTGTGGTGAAATACTGAGTAATGACAGGGAGCTTACTTGCTGTCTGAAGCTTTTGAGCTTGCTGAAGTAAACTAGAATACTGATGTGCGTAGGAAGACTTCCATCTTGCTGGAAAAAGACGTAAATTTACCATGGTGTCTCAACAACGAGAAGAAAGAAATCTGAAATACATGTTGTGTTGCAGTTAGGAGATAACAGAAAATGAATTAGTTGGGATTGATAGGTGGCATGCATTTCAAGGTACTAAAATGAGACTTTTTCTAGGAATTTATCTTCAGATTTAACTTTGGTATGACTGCCAAAGATTTAACTTTCTCACTTAAAATTTTAGGGTTCATTGGACTTCTTCCAGGAGTGTCTTTGATGTGGTTAACATAAGTAGGACAGTGTTTTAGGGCCTGTACTGTACTGATTTTGCATTCTGAAAACTTGTTTAGTATTGTAAAGAAGTAGAGAAATCAGTATTTCTTGCTGTAGTGTAGTGGCTGTGCTAAACTTGTCTTCTCAAACAAAGAATTGGTCTTGCTCATGTAATCTAATAACAAAGCTCCTGTACCAGTCAAGGGGTGGGGGGAGACAGGGGCTCCTAAAGGGGAGGGAAGAGGGCTCTTTCCTTTAAGAGAAGGACTCCTAAACTTTAATGCTTTAGCAACGTTCAGAGCAATAGAATTCAGAAGATCCTGTTCCTTTAGTAGTAACTGCTCATTTTTTTGAGTTTTCTTGGAGAATTCAAAGAAGAAGTTTTAGTGACCACAGTGTGGAACAGTGTGGTCTGTAGTTATGTTGCATTAATATTGTCTTTGGACAAGCTTAACGCTGAATTTGTAAGTGCCTTGTTCCATTAACTATGCGGTTCACCCTGGGGATATTGAAACCAAAGTTGTAGGCCAGATAAAAAGTACCACACAGGTAACGGAGGTGGGGGGGAATAATCAATGTAACTTAATAGTCAAATGAGCACAATGCGTAGGACATTCAGCCCTGTGAAGTTTGGTGCAAATAGCTGAAACAAAAATAGCCCAGTGACAAATCATATGGGTTGCTTATTTTTTTTCTCAGGCAGGATGACATGACTGCTGGCTCACAGCTGCAGCCCAGCTCCTCCTGCAGAGGAATTGCTGCGTGGCAAAATAAACATTGCAGTGAAGATATCTCTATCTCTTTTGCCTTCCCAGGGAGCACGTTGCGACAAATGCTGAAGGGAGGTTTGCAGAAAGGGAAAACTATCTCTGTAGTTCAAAGCACATTCACAGAAAATATTGGCTTGTAGACTTGATGCAGCATACACAACCAAGTGTATCAAATTCAACAAACTGCTGCTTTTGAACTAGGGGTTAGGAATACTATTTCCTTATCTTCAGTGTTCTCACTAGAAGTAAACAGTGTTAACATATGAAAGATGGTCCTAATAAGGTGTAGATCTGTACAGTGTGTGCTTTTCTGTACAAAAGTAACAAGGACCAGATGTCCTCTAAATCCTATATTATGGGATTTATTATGCTATTAAGTTTAATTGTATTTGGATATTTGTAATTCTTTTGAAGAAACATGTAATTCGCTGTTTCAAGATTAAAAAAAATCCACCACTAATGGGCATACCTCCTAACTTTCTTCTCATTATAGCTCAAATAACTGTAACAATGCAGACGCAGCAGAACAGGCTTCAGTTGCCCAAGGAAAGACCAAGCGTTAGTAGAACTGGTACATTTTGTGCTGATGTTGCCATGGAAATCACCAAGTCCTTGCTGCTATTGTCTCTTATACTAGTTAACGTTAATATCACTGTAGTTGTGTAGGAATTACGCCTCTTGATAGTGGCCTAACTTACATATCTATATAATGAGCAGGACAGACTTGCGATATGCAGAAATATCCAATCTCCTGCCATCTCCCCACTTGTCTGCTTCTGCAAACAAATTTGCTGCCATAAAAATGCATGGATGCCTAATCTTTGCTAAAACCTGAAAAGCTGGTGATTATCTAAAGAAGGAATTATAGTGAAAATATTTCAGTTGCATGACACTTGCATTGATCTGGAATTCTAAAGATCTCTTGAGTTGACCTGGAATTGTAAAGGTCTCTCTAAACAATCATTTGTGGAGCAGAAACTTTGTACAGCTTTCAAATGTACAGATGTTTTTTCAGGCAAAATGTGCTTCCCCTATTGTATCTCTGGTGTCCTTGGCCTCTGTTCAGCAGTGACTGAATACCACATCTGCAGTAACCACAAACAGACTAGGCTAGGACTCTGGAATCATTATCCAGAAGAGCTGCCTTTTATGAGGTGAGGTTGGTTTGGGAACTCATTGTGCCAGGTAGCAGTGATCCATCAAAATAATTTCATAAACTGAAGTGACTACTCAAATGGGGACAGTTGATTTATTGTAAAAGAAAAGGAATCTTAAATTTCAATATATATGTAAAGAAACCTCTGGAGCATCATTGATGTTTGATCTTTGAGCTTAGCTGTTTCCATGAGTGGAACGTTATTGCTTTTGTAATGTCAGAGTACTATAAAAATGGGCTGTTGATGGATGAGCATCTGAAAGGATGCTCTTCCCCAGGTCTGCACCTATTGCGTATAAGCTTGTGTTGGTTTACAAAGTGGAAGGTAGTAAATTTCTAACACGTTTTGAGCATTGATCCCCTAGAAGGCAAAGCCTGGTTAAGCAATCAATGTATTGAGTGCCAGACAAACATCATCATCATTTTATATGCTTATGCCAATACCACTCATTGAGTGTTATTTGAATTTTGCTAGCAGCTCAAGCACGGCTAAAAATAAATTCATTTGTTTATAGACTTCTTTGACAACAGCCAAATAAAACCACAGTATCATATTTTGAAGAGAAGGCATAAAGCCAAATAAGTACTGCCTTTGAACTTGGCTAAAACTTGCCGTTACATAGCTGAGATTGGTTATACACCTGCTCTTTTTCCCTTCCCACTCCCATTTTGTTTCCTTTGAAAACTTTTTTTATACCAGTGTTGCTCTTACCTAAATATAGTATGTTAGTTTCCTGAGTAAATAGCAGGGCCTGTTTTGCATTAATGGTGCAAAAAGAGACTAAAAAGTGGCAGCAAAGGAACTGTTAAAGACAGTACTTGGGGCTGGAAATACAGGGCAGAGGCCTGGCCTTGAATGCATGTCTGTAAGTCAACAGAAAAAGGAGGTTGAGCGTGCTGGAATGCAGGCACAGGCAGGCTTTCTTGCAGTAAACTTTGAAAAGTTAAGTAATGGTCCAGAGGTCACCTGGACTTCCTGGCAGTAGGGGAGCAGTCAGAATCTTCGCATTATTTCAGCGCAGCAAGCGAGGGCAAAAGGAGGTGAAGAAAGATAGCAAGGAGGACAAATGACGTCAGTTGTGATATCTTCAATTGTGTGATGCTAAGGTTTAAATGTCCTGGAGCTGCAGAGCTCTGGATCGAATGCTGCTTAAGAAGTGAAAATGTTGAGATGAAATGTATTGGCAGTAAAAATAATACTGAGAATGTCACTGTGGGAATAGTCTTACTTGCTGTATAAAGTGGGCTTCTGTTTCTCTCTGTATAAGGAATATATAGAGAGATGCAAAGTTATGGTGCAAACTAGGAGCCAACTCTGCATTTACTTCTCAATCTTGCCCTCTGCTCGCTATGCCAAAGGAGCAAACCTAGTGGGAACTAGGGCTTGGGTACTCTGAGCTAAACTGTTGTAGCTGTGATGGGGCAGATGGACCCATATCCATGTGCATCAACTTGATAAGATAATGCTTAATGAAGGACTTTTTTTTTTTTTTTTTTTTGGGGGGGGGAGGGGGGCCGGGTTGGGGGGGGGAAGGGGGGGCAGGGGAGAGTGTAAAAGGTTACAAAGTGTTTTTCAGTAGGAAGAGCTAACCTCAAAGGTACAGTACTGTGAATGTGACCTTACTATGGACAAATGGATATATACATGATCTGCTTTCACTTAATGTAGTATGCTACCAAAAATCAGTACTGAAATATATTACTGTGAACAATGACACAAAATGTGATTTAGTTTTGTAATGCTGTGAGGATTTAAAAACAAGAACCACCAAAAAAAGCCCAAAACCCCCAACAACAACAAAACCTCTGAAGACTCAGTGGTTTGTCAAGGTCGGATGTGAGCTGTTGGAGAGTGTTTTGATCTAAAGAAAAAAAAATAATACAATGTGTCAATGTCAAGAGGCAATTGAAAATACCAAACAGTGAACTGAGGGAAAACTAGGTAAAGCTGATAGTACAGGGATCTCTCAGGAAATGTTTGAGTAACGCTTACAGAGCATGAAGGGATTTGAAATAATTCTTCTAAAAGCTGAATAAATTAGTTGTTAAAACTCTCCCTGAAAATTGTAATCATACTGAAGCTTGCATTTGGGGGACTGAAAGAAAAAAACCAAACAACCACACAACAAAAAACAAAGCACAAACCATGCCAAATACTGTCACCCTGCCCCTCCCCTCAGATACAAACCCAAGCCCCAAACCTAAAAATAAAATAATTTTTAAAAAAAAACCCAACCAAACAAAAAACAAACCAAAAAACCCACCAAACAAAAAACCTGTAAGGCGTTTTTCAGAAGATAAGAACTAGGCTATATTGCTCCATCCAGTGCCAAAATAATCCAGAAACTGTAACCTCAGAATTACCTAAGGAAGGGTATTTTATATTGGGGATGGCTCAGTCAATAACTACCACAGGTTTTAGGACAGATGTAATCTGACTAATAGCAAGAAAACCATTAGCTGTAAGCACAGCAGTTATAATTGAAACTGAGGCCTCCAGGCATCTAAAAAGGAGCCAAGAATCCTGTCTATGGGATTTTCTCTTATAGTAGGGTATTTTTTAAAATTTCTGCATGCAAAGACTTAATAGAAATTACAGTGCTTCTGAAGATTAACTGAGTAGATGAGATCAAACAAGTTTAAGGCTTAAATTCCATTCTTTATGCTGTTTGTCTAATCATTTATAGTACGAGAATATACACTTATGTCTTCATCTTTTCAGGTTTTCTGATTTAGTCTTAGTTGGAGAGAAGGATTATATCAATGGCAACAAAACTCAGGCTGCAATTGCTATACCCATGCAGCTGCTGAAATCAGGTTGACTTCAGAGGCAGATTAACATGGTTAGTTAGCAAAGAATGATTGGGACTTAACCATCTACCAAAAATGATCTGGAAAGTCAAGCAGCTCCTGTCTTGAGTGGTGACACGTCTCTTCCCAGTGGAAGCCATATCAAGTCCAGTGGGAGCAAGTTTTACGTCTCCAAATGTTTCAGGTTGTCTTCATATTTGGCATCTTCCCAAATACTGCCAGTGTAGGCTATGAGGTTAATCCAGCGGTTAAGTGTGTTAAGGCTTCAACACTTTTCTTGCCTGTTACTGTGAAATCTAGTTTGTGCTCTAAAAACACCATTTTATTTTTCTAAAAGATAACTTTGCCATTTTAATGACAAATCGCTCGGACTTCTAATAATCTGTGGGTAGAATTTAATGTGCAGATGTCTCTTTTGAAATCAGACTTAAGTGTAGTTTACACTGAAAATGTTATCCATGAAGTACTTCGGTTTAAATTATGTAGGAAGGTTTCAGATGCTGGATTTTGATTTGTAATTATTGTTGGATCAATGACTGAATGAATTCCTGGGATGGAAGGTTGACGCTAGCTATGTCCCCAGAAGTTTTAATGGTTGTTCTTTCTCCTTGTAGAATAAACATAGTGAGATCTTGTCTTATATGAAAGATAAGTGTAGACATGTAATGGCCTCCAAAACCTGAGGGTTAAAGACATAAATTCCATGTGTAGACAATTGCTTATTCTTGTTGAAGGCTTTTGGCTGCTTGCTCTAATTCTAACCAATCCACATATATGTCTAAAATACATTTTGACAACAACCCTCTGCAGACAGATAATTTTATTAAGGAAAATACAAATACTTGATACACATGAAAGATGAAGCTTGATTTGATCATTTTCTAAATGTTATGGCTGATGATTGCGTGTTTACAGGCTAAATTGATGAAGTGTTCTGCTAGAGGTATCTTCATATTCTGAAAAGCATTTAGCTGCCATTAGAGGCAAGGACCTCTATAAAGGAGTATTTTAGTTGAAACCGTGACTGCTGAAAACCCATACTTGCATCTTAACTGTAATTTTAAATGTAAGATGAAAGGATGCACTACTTAGTTAAACTCCAATTTTAAAGAGATTTTTCTTTCTTCATAAGGTCTTACCTGTAAATGGAAAGGCAATCAGAAATAATCCTGTCTAGTGGCTTGCCACTTAAGATAACTCTTAATTTAAGCTAGAATAATGCTTTCTGTAGGTATATTCAATATTAGAGGAACATCATATGCTAATGCTTCTAATACTGCTTTGTACTTCTGCATAAAAGTTTGTCATCCACTTGCTTGTAAAGCAAAGGTGGTCACAATCATTGAATATGCTTAGAGATTTCTGGTGTGCATTTATATCTTAAAATTTTACTATGCAGTTCTCATTACTTTCGGGGTTAAGTTGCATTCTCGCTTCCTCAGCTATTAACCCCCCCCGCCCCACACACACACTCTGAGCTGTAAAGACAAATCTAAATGAGTTTTGATTATGAAGTTACTGGTTCCTGAACTGTGGTAGGGATACACAAGTTTGCAGGTCAGAGGTGAAATAGTAAGTGGTTTGAAAAGTTTCACTTGCAAGGAAAAAAAAAAGGAATTGGCTTATTAGTAAAATGATTAATGTAATTAGAATGAGATATTTTTAAACAGAATTGAAGCAGATGCACCATATCAATTTTTGTAATATTAATTGTTTTTTTGTAAGCAATTACAAATTACAAACAATTGAACAATAAGGAAGGGGGAAATGAAAACAGGTAAAATGGTTTTGAGAGATCATAAACCCAAGATATTTTAATCGGTTATTTCTTCAGATTCAAGTCTTTATTCTGATGCTGAATAGTACCCCCTGCTTATCAAAGCAAAATATTTACTTCCCTTCCATATGGCTCTTTGGCAATATTCTTACTTAGATCATAAATTGGCTTCACTGCAGATTCTAATTGCTTAATCTCACGAGACAGGTATTGGTGCTGGACTTCACGTAAAGCAAGTGGAAACTGCAGAGCCTTTTTAGCAGAGTCATGCGTTGTTCTGGAGGCATTAATTTCACGAAACCCTTACTGCTTCCTGCTGCAGGGAAGGATAATAGAAAACTTTTGTAAATTAAGGTTTTTTCCTCTGTGTTCTGCTTGGCTGTATTTTCTATTCCATGGATCGTTTGCTGTCCTACTCTGTGGTACACATCAAGCGATTGTATTCTGAATGAGCCTGTCTGCGAGGAGTGTAACTGTCTAGAAATGGTGGCACTTTTGTGACATGTGCTGGGCTTCTCGGGGGGGTATGAGAGAGAGTGTGCTTTTTAACTTATCCTCCAGCTTAATTACTTCCCCTTCCAGAGCTGGACAGCAGACACTTAAGACAGAAAAAATGTTTCTCAGTTGCTTTGTGTTTAGACCACTGCTACTTCAGTCTGCACACAGCAGTATTAATGTGTTCCCTGAAAGGAAGAAATCGCACCTCCCTTCTTTTCCTCCAGGTAACGTGGACAATTGTGTGTGGGGGATAACAATATTTCTCCAGTGAGCTAGAAGTGCCCTGAGGTAGTTGCATCTGTATGCTGAGTTTTATGTGTATTTAACTGGTTTTGTTCAATATTCTGGTATGGAAGGCTGTTCCAGGCTATCCAGGTGGTGGTATGATGTAGCATCTGCCCAGTGTGGGTCTTCATTTGCATGCTGGAGGAAGCACGTTCCTCTGCCTCTCACCGAGCGGACAGATGGTATCCATAACCTTGATGTAAAGCACACAGCACAGACTGTGGAGGGGATTGCTTTTTTGTGAAAATGTATGAGGCTTTGTATCCTGTCCATTGCTTCAAACTGTTTTCAGACATTCAGGGAAAAGAGGACCTAGGTTACTGAACCACGTGTCCTAGATGAACAAGGTGAGTGCGGAGAGGGTATGTTCAGCCCAACTGCTAGCTAGCCTGAAGCTCAGTAGCATATGCAACAGAACGATGGCTGGGTAATGAAGTCAAGCTGATCTTTTTACAAATTTCTCATCAGAGATTACTGAGAGTTTGGAACAGACGTTTCTTGGACAGTAATAGCTGTAGACAGTCCAGGAATAGATATAACAAGCTCTTTATGGAGACCATATGCAGTAGCTGCACTTCCATGGTATTTATCATAGAATACAGTAAGTTAACTGTGGGAGAGAAGTATTTGCTGCTTCTCATGGCTTGAGACACATGTCTTCTTGGGTTTAACAGTTTAGCTTTAAAAGACAAAACTGGCACCTGCTAAGGAAGTGGCTGTGTTCAGTATTCCTGTCCAGGCTCTCAGTTAGAACTGATTTTCTTATCAGGGTTACTAGAAGCATCTGTGTGTATGTAACACCTTTGTAAGGACTAAAGAGGTTTTGGTAGTCACTGCCACATAAGCAATGTGTTCCAAGAGCTGGAATGGAAGGATGCTGCTGAAGATGGAGGTCTTATCCCCAAATTTGAGTGCATGCAGGCAGACACTTGAAGACTGCACATAGTTGATCTGTATTAAAAAAAATGGGCATCTGCGATGTTATACCCTCACTTACTTAAGATAGCTAAAAAGTAAGTTACTTTCTTTAATAGGAGGTGGAGAAAATATAGGACAAAAAGAATGTGATTGGTTATGTTCTTTGTGAAATAGTGTGCTGTTGCAGTGAACCTTGTTAATTGGTGGTTGTAGGTCTAATATCCAGTCAATTTGGTAAACTTATCAAATTGGTCCTTTTTAAGCAGTCAATCATATGTTGTGCTTTGACACAGAGCTCTTTCTCATTATACCTCCTTCCTCCCTAGCACAATAGAATTCATTGCAGTGTTTTATATCGATGTACTTCAGAGGTGGTCACAGAGGAACAGTTCCAGCAACATAGCTGGCAATTATCTACTTTGTTGCTATGGCATACAATGGGAGTTGGGCACCTGCTGTCTTTATTTTTTTCTTCTTCTTTCAAAATGATGCCTTAAAATGCTTCTCACATAACTTACTTTGGATCTTGCCGCTCATAAATCATATGTTTAGCTTATATTAATGTATTGTCCTGGTGCCATTTCATGTGGGTGATGGTGTGCTTTCATGCATGATCTGCAATGAGATCCATTAGTCTAAGTACCAGCCCGAATTTAGTTTGTATATAATTCTGATACAAGTTTTAAGTTTTATACATTTGGGTCTTCAGTTGAAACTCCTTTTTCACTTTTGGTAATGGGAAATCACGTCTAAACTCTTCCTGCTTTTCTGCAGTCAAATTGTATTTATGGTGGTGTTTTTTGTTTTTTTTTTTTGTTTTGGTGGTTTTTTTGGTTTTTTTTTGTTTTTTTGAGAGTGTGAATACACAGCATGTATGAGCAGTGGAATGGTGCCCAGTGAACTGAAGTGTATGAAGCATTAAGAATAATGAAACAGAAAGCTTTCTTACACATTAATCATAACATGAAACCAGTATTTAGAAGCATGGAATACTATCAAAGAATACTTTTTTTCCTGTGTCTTGAAGTGACCAAGAGTCCTAAGACCTTAGCATGAGGTTGGTACCATTATAACTCGTGTTGGAATTTCGCAGAAGGCTATGCATCCTGTGATGGGTTTGGCTTAATTATGTTGATGAAAAGATGTCTCCTCACTGTGACAGCAGAATTATTTTAATAATATAAGAAACTCATGCACTGTATTGGAAAAGAGCTGCTCACTTGCTAGAGACAACACAAAGCCTTACATCTAGTAAGAATATAATGAGTAAAATATAAACTGACACTACTGAAAATACTGATGTAAATTAATTTATAAACTTCTGAGCTACATTTCCATCAAATAATATGGGGATGTCAGCTTTTACTGATACCTCTGTTTTGTTTCTCTTCTGTAACAGAATAAACTATCCTGCTAGATTTACTGGACTGGTATAACTATAAGCTAGTACAACTGATGTTTAGTTATTTGAGGTACGGTTCTGCATTATTTGCCTACTGCTGCTAGCACAGAGGAATTCAAGATTCATATCTGACATGTAAGGATGAATTCCCTTACTCCTAGAAACTGTTTGTTTATTATAATACAGATATGTTGCAAAGTATAGATTTCTGGTACTAGAAATTGGAGAGGGCATTTTGGAAAATTGCTTTTACCAAGTATTGAGTTTTGGTTAAGAGCAAGAATAGAAAAGTGAAACAACCAATCTGATTTTAATTTGTAATGTTGCTGCAGGGTACGTGAGAAGTGCACTCATTTTTGTGGTTATACACAATGAAACTTGTATGTTTTAAAAAAAAAAAGCTTCAGGATTGCACATATCTCTGGAACACTCACACTGATCTTTTAGGTAAGAGCATCCTCTGCCTTAGGGACAAAGGTTTTTCTTAAGACTTTCGCTGAACCTAGCTGCAATTTGCCTTTTCTGGGAGATTCCATGATGACATTTTTCACTAACTGCATTGGAAAGACACACACACACAGTTTTTTACTTTCCAGTGGAAGAACTGAATGTGGACCTAAACGACTGCTAGTCCTAGTACATTATGCTGGGGACTGCTCCCTGCCTTGTAGGCTGTGATCTCACTATCAAAAAGTGGAGGGAGCCAGACTTCAGACCTACCAACAGAGTGAATGGCTTACATTTTACTGTAGTGCAATTTTGTTCCATCCCCTGTTTTATTTTCACTTAAAAGGATTTATCAGACATGCTTGTTAATGGGGTAGCAGTATTAGTCTGAAGGATTTCAGGCATCAATTGTAAAGACTATCTAAAATGCTTGAGGGGGAAGTGTTACAGCTCTCAGTCCTCCTGTGATTGAAAAGAGGAAAATGTCTCATAAATGTTGACCATGTACTGTCTTTCAAACTGACTTGGCAGTCTGGACTGCAGGAGTCTCTTAATTACAGACCCCATCCAAACTAATTGAGGTGATAGTTTCCTTCTCAGCCTGGTTAGCACACGGCCTCCCGGGAACTTCCAGAGAGCACGAGCTGGCGTGGCTGGGGGCTGATAACCTCTTATGAAGAGGACATGCATTCAAAATAGTACTTTGTTTCCTACAGGTGACAGCACAGAGATGAATAAATGCTGATTCCTGTCATTACCGGTCTGAGTCAGCATTGAATTGGTGACTTCGGCTGCTTCTTTGGCATGACCAGTTTGGGTTTGTGGGCTTGGGGAAGTTGAAGTGTACAAGAATTGCTGGGTTATCTTTATGTAGCTCCCTCTTTGCAAGACGTACAACTCTCCCCTTTCTCTACCTGTAAGCTGTCTGCTTTGAGGAGTTACTGTAATAGCTGGAGGCTTCTGAAATGAGGGATGCTGCAAACTAGGAATCTACTGCTGTTGAGATAGTGTTGTCTTTCTAAATGAATGTAATAAAAACATCACAAGGGTTATTGGGCCACTTCTGTGATATTGAAACAGCTGTGATATTAGTTAGCTGCTGTGCCTCTGCAGTACCAGATTTTCCTGTCTCTTCTCATATACGTCCGTGTTACACGTGGATTTGTATTTCAGCAGCAGGCAGGAGAGGTTTGTAAGCTGATTGCTCCATAGTTTCCTTCTGAGTAAACTGCTGGATCAAAGCAAAACTGGGACGATGGATGTACAGAGGGAGTAAGGTGAGCAGTTCCTAGCCTCAAGCTGAACTACACCTGGGATGAAGCCTTTGAGCCTGGTGCTGGCTTTCTGAGTGGGTGAGACCGGTGTGAGAAAGCAGTGGAGGGGAAAAACTTCACCAGAAGCCACTAGTGTGTTTGGTGGTTTCAGAGCATTGCTACTCACAATGGTATTGCAGTTCTACTTTTAGTGCCTGTTTTTGTATTGTGCTAATTACCACTATCCATCTCCTGTTCAATTCCTGTAGGCTTTAGGGCAGAAGAGATGGATGCGGAGATGCTATAACAACTTCAGTCATCTTGTATTAAGAAATTCCCCTGGCAGTAGGTCTAGTCATTATTTGGGAAGTGAAGTTAATGATGGCACACAAAGATATGGTGCCAGGTTTGAAGGCTGTTTGTTATGTGCCAGTCCTTAAGTTTGCTGAATATTGCTAGGTCAAAGGCTTTATGTTCACTAAAATCAAACTTCACATCTTTCTATTCTATTAGGTAAATACTTGTTCTGGTTTGTGACATTAGAAGGCTTCTAGCAGTTTAAAAAAAAATTGCATCAGTGACATGTGGATCTCTCTCTGCTATCATTCTTCTTTTCAAGGAAAAACTTCTGTATGCTTTTTCCCGTTTTCAGTATGCAGATGACTTGATTTAATAAATATACCTCTGAAGAATGCAGTAGTGAAAAAAGCTTGATTGGCATTGCAATGGGGATACTCAGTGTACGCCGTTTCTTCTTTTTATATCTTTGTGCTTACCTTTATTCTGACTTCACACATCTCTATCCAAAGATTACTTGTTACTAGCAGCATCTTATCTGTTCCTAACCCTAATGTACATCATGTGTGACTCATCAGATATAACCTTCTGAAAGAAACTTTTTGTTCTGTAGAAAGTTGTTAGAGATGCTGTTCGAGAAGGGTGCTGAATGGAATGGAAGTGCTACATTCAAAGTGGCTGCTAGACCATTTTCATATTATTTGGAAAAGAACAAAAAGACTATTAGGATATTACTGTTCTCAAATAATCCATGAAAATAGTGGTTTTCCTACTGTGCAAGATAGTTTTGTATCTTGGTATTAAATCAAAATGCAATGCAGTAATCATACTTCTGTAATTGATTTATTCTGCCCATTATGACTGTGATGGGCAGGCCCAAGAGCATGTTTTTGCAGTGAGTGCTCATTCCTTCATTCCATTATGCATAATAACAGAATCCTGCTGAAATTAGCTTTAATAATGGTGAAATGAATATATATTTTTTTTTTTCCCCTCATCCTGAACCTTACCTTGTTAAAATGCTACTGACTGGACAGGTCTTACTATACTTCATAATTTGTCACTTCTTTTAAGAGTCTTCAGCGCAGTAGAATTTTTCTGACCCTGTCTAATACACAAAGTCTTGCAAACTAACTCCTTTTTTGGAAAGGAAAATCTCCATTCCATATGTCTGTGTTACTGGACATACTGTTTTGTATGTTGCTGGCAAGGTACTGATGGTGATCTAGAACTAGTCAGCAGGAGGGCAAGGGCATAACAGCAAGCATGCTCACATCTGAGCTTGGTGAGGTTTTAGATATCCGATACAACTATATGTGCAGTAAGCAAAGCCGTTATTTTCAGACTCCTAGAATAAGAGCGTTTCTTTACTTAAGAGAGTGTTACACATCTGTTATGATCCACAGAGGCTTGTAACATCAGTCAGACATGGTCCTCTCCACTTGTGGGGTTTTACAGTAAGGTTTCAGTTCTGCTTTTGGCTGTTTTTCTACCCTGCCATGTAAAGCAAAATTTTGCATCCTGAACGTGAATCTTAGACAAAGCTGTTGCTTCTACTTTCTATGTAATCTGTTTCTAATAGAACATTGCCATAACTCTACTCATTGCCCAAATAAAGTACTTGCTAAGCTTGAAAATGTCGCGGGGGTAATTGTGTACATCAGTCTATATAATATGCCTTAATGGTTATGAATAATATTTTACTTTGAAAATTGTTATTTTCATGAGTCAGATGGAAAACTGGTCCTGAAGCTGCTTTTGGAAGCAGTTTTATATGGTACTGTTTCACTTCTAAGTATAGCTTTAAGTGTAAACAACAAATCAGATGACATAAGACTTTCAGCTTGCTTATTATTACTTTGAGGAGGGAATAATGGAGAGAATTGAACATCTCCTGCTGGGGTGAACCAGGGACTTGTTAAAATCTTTTGAGTGAGGAAGAGCCATTGAATGAGCTTTGCCTCTGAAGCTGTGCTGCTTCTGGGATTGAAGACCCTACTCTTACCAAAGTGAACAAGAGACTTGCTGTTTGGGAATGGGAACCTCTTACATTCCCAATTTAAGCAGCTTTCCTGTCTCGTGCTTTTCTCAAAGACTACTTCAAAATTGTGATATTCCTGTAAATGGCGTTCAATTTTTATGAGCTGACAACCTCCTACCAAGAATATTTTGTTGAAAAGTTGCCAACTAACTCTGCAGCTGGAAGCCAAGATACTTTGTTTGTCATTTTCCTGCTTGGTGTATTTATGGGAGGATGGTGATGACTGTCTCTTAGGCATGCAAACCAAAAATAAGTCATTTTGGTAACATGAATGGAAATGTTTTCTGAAATCTCCAGTTTTCGCAGACATGGATTGACAGATGGAGAGTGATGGCAGTACTTTAAACTTAAACGAAAATTATTCAGGATTTGGTTTGTTGTCTCCTGTAAGTTCAGTCTTTTTTTTTTTCTTTGCATTTAGTTTTTAGTTCAAGGTTTGTTACAATGGTGCCTGTTCCTCCTGGCCTCTGCTTGCAATGGAATTACAGTAAATACTGCTAATAGCAAAGTAATTTCTGCCTCTATGGACTATAAAAATCTTAAAGAGGATGTGTTTTGCTGCATTTCCTACTGATAATGAAGTAGCTGGGGTTAGGAAGACGACAAACTTGTACTTCTGTGGGGCCTACAGGTTAATATTTAGTTCTACTCAATAGATTGGAAACCAGCCAGAGATGAGAGGAGAAGTCTCGGAGAAAGTTGTGTGACATTTATCACATCACTGATACAACTTAGATATTTAAATGGAATATATTCTGTTTAAAATAAAGTACTGTAGCATAGAGGTTATTATATATATTGTAGCCTTTTCCTCCTTTAAGGTCTACCTTAAAAGAAATAATGCAATATATTGCCAGAAAGTTTTTCACCTTTCTCCTTGTTTCAGCAGTGGTGGTATCATTTCTTTTGTCTGAGTCAAAAGCCCAGCACATGCTTACAGCATAAGCAGAAACATTAAATATTGATCTAAAATCCTGGCTTTTAAAGAATGCTTAAAGAAAATCTAATGCTTTATTTCAAACTACAAGTAGTGATTTTTTTCAGCAGCATGTTCATTCAGCTCTGCAAACCAATTACTCATTCCCTGAGTAAAATTGACCATCTCTGAGTAACTCTTTGGAATTTTCTGAAGTAAATCTTAGCTTTGAAAATGCAAATTCAGCAGTTGCAAAATTTAGCAGCTTTTTTTTAACCTTTGGGGATCCTAAAAATAAAGAAGGGACGGTGGTCCATCTTCCCTCATTGTTAACTGTGTCAAGTTGGAAGGCGATCAGCTTGGCAGAGCGGTTGGTTCCAGCGTTGGTGCAGGGAACATAACTCAGCAAAGAGCACCTTGCGGAGGCCCAGCTTTACCTTGCAACTTTTCCTTGCATTCTTTGCAATACTTCTTGAGTTTTAGCAAGAGGAATAGCAAAGGTGGTCTAGAGTGGCTGGTTGCTGCTTCTAGTGACCCCAGAATGCTTTGGGCACTCAAAGACATTTTCCTGGTTTAGATGGTTCAGATGGTTTTGTTACTGTAGTCAAGAGGAAAGGCAGAAAATTAAGGCATTAAAAATCCAATTGTCTCAGCTATATTTGAAAACTTGGTAGTACAAGCAATTACATACAACATCTTTTTCAATTGTAAGGTATATGTTCTGCAAGATATAATTTGCTGAAAACTGAGTGTGGGAAGGTGTCAGTTAAACACTTTATTAATTTTTTCATTGCTCGTGGGGATGCTTAGGTGAGTTCATTTCTCTTCCTTCCCTTGTGTTCATGTAACTTTCAGGGAGAAGGTAATCATCTAGAAAGTGCTGCTTTAAAGTTACCTTTTGTCTGTCAGAACACGTATGTGTATCTAAAAATCTAACAACTTAAAATGACCAGAGAGGCTTTAAAAAATGAGAAGGGAAGCAAGACAGACTTGTGAATTATCACTGTGTCAGCTTTGAATTCATGAAGCTGCAACCTGATGCTAGAATTTAGCCCTGTACCAATCCTTTCCTCACCTCTGTCCTGGTCCATCTTAAACGTGTTAAAAGGCACGTATGAAGATGGATGTCAGACTGCTTGTCTTATTAGGGCAGGGTGCCAGGGTGGAAATGCAGACCACTTCTGAAGTCTTGTGCGTGTTTATATGTTAAAATGTTTTGAATAAAATAAAGTAACACAGCTGGAAGTAAAGCCATTTGATATCAGATCTGTCTTCATTAACAAGAACTGACAAAGTGTTATCTCTTGAATATTTATTTAAGAGCTCTTCTGGGTGTGGATTTGTGAAATTGTTTTTCTGTTCCATGTTGTCTTATAAAATGTTTTTAATATGCAGTAAAATAAATCTTATGATAACAGATAACGATGCCAGTAACACCCCAATTCTCAGAGCTCTTAAAAAGGTTGAGAATGTTCATTGCATGGGTAGATACTGCATCGGGTACACAAAATGCTGCAGTATTTTATAGTGGTGAGAGGTACTGTTAAATGAAAATTACTGTTCTTCCTTAAATGAAGGGCAGCGATGGTTCTTCATCACCTCAAGTAAAAAAGACAATTGTAACAATTTCAGTGTGTTTCTTGAAACACAGTTAAGCTCTACAGCAAACCTTGTGAGTTGTCCCATCTGCTGGGTGTTCCAGGCGGAGAGATTGTGCAGTGCAGCTCCTTACTGCGTTCTTCTTTCCAGGCAGAAGTTGGTTCACTTTTCTCGGAGCAACAGAATTTTCCACTGTGCCAATTTCTCTTCTGCTTTAAAGTATTCTGTGATGTTACCTGCCAGGAACATCAACTGATGTTCCTGCTTGTAGGTATACCTGGCCATCTTTCTGTAACCTGCACTCAGTCTGCTGAATTACGGCACTCTTCCCACTGCCCGAGTATCTCGTGGGACAGGAGACTAAGTTCATCTTTTCCTCTTTCCTCTCAGCTTATGCTTTTAAAATCATCCAGACTTCTCTCAGCTTGAAGAAAATAAAAATAATGTTAGAGCATGTAATGAAGGGGGGGGGGGGAACCCATCAATTTTGGTACTTATTGCTACAATAGATTCTGAAAATTAGATTTTGGTACTGTTTGCTTTCTGGCATTAGATTTCTGAAACTTTTACTAGCCATAACTTTTTCTGCTGCCACTAGCATAATAAGCAAGTTGTCATTGGTGATGGAAGTCATTCTGATAAAAAAATCAGTCTTCCCCCTCTGCCCCCATCAAACTAGGGAAGATTCTTTAGTTCCTAAAGAAATACCCTTGTCTTTGACTTTGAGGAGGCAACTTTGGTGCTGGCTTATTGTCACTTAAGTGCTAGAGTTTGCAAGTTCATATTGATCGCCTTTTTATTTGGGTCCCTGGTAAGATTATGACATGGAAAGGATGTTTTGAGGCTTTGATTTGCTCTGGAATCTCCTGCTTTGCTTTGTATATTTTTATTCCTGTTTTTGCGGAGCCTACTGATGTATTTAAGATTTTTGTAGCACTGAGGCTGGATTGGACTGGGCAGATGGTTGTATGTTTTCTTCTGGATTTTGTGTTTGTTCGTGAAATGCTGGGAATATTATGTTTCTCTTTCTCTTCAGAGGAGGCAAACCTTGTCAGTATGAATGACACTGCGTTTCCTTACTTTAAAAATGTTGGGGGGAAGGGGGGGAGAGGCTTTGTTCCAGTTTTGATAATTTTATCTCGCCTCCTGAAAACTATGCCCTTTAAGAGCTTCTGTAACTTAGTATATCTTATCCCTCATTTTTGCATACTTACGAAATTCAGACAAGTGTGGGGTTTTAGATATTTTAAATTACTTTTATTTGCAAACCTTAGCCCTTTCTAAGTAGTGCTTAATAAGCCTGAGGATTAGATTTCTAAACGTATTTGTGTATGACCTTTTCAGCTAAAGAGTGGAGAAAGACCAAAAAAAAAAAAGCTACAAGCTGATCTGCTTCTAGAATAATGTGAAAAGCTGGTGCTTTTTCACTTGCAAATATGGAACATAAATCTTTGTTATTACATGTTTATAGAAGGTCTTGATTGAGGGTTGAGGATGTCAGCATATATTTTAATACGGCAATTATTGACTTCAACTGTTAACTGTTTTTTAAATTCTAATAAATTTATTCTAAACCTAAGTAGACTGTTTTCTTTTTTAAATGTCTTATTAAAAAACAAGGCTTAGAAAAACTAACTGAAATACAAAGGGAGAGAATGCATGAGAAAGTCTACCATTTTTAGACTATCTGGCTTATAAATACTGGAAGTAATTATGTTCTAAGTATTTGTGTATTACTTTACAGGTCTGAAGGTGAAAGTTCAAGAAGCATCAGGTATGTGTACATTGTATTCTTGCTGTCTTGATATCTTTGTTCTAAGAAAGTATTTTAAAAGCATGACTTCTTTAAAAGCATTAAATAGAAACAGATTTTTTAAAAATGAGTTTTTTATTCATTCTACTTAGCATGGCGTTTGTATTTTGAACAAAGGATCTTCTACCATGGATAAGTTCAGTAATAGATAACATGACATTTCTTGAATGCTTCTATCTCCAGTATGGTTTAAAACTCATATAGCAGTTTTGATAATTGCAAAAGATTATTTATAGTTAGTTTCCAGTGTTTTCAATCAAAATGCGTACTCAATAGTCATTGATATTGGCAAAGCTGTGAGACAGCTGCCTGAGAGTTTTTGGGGGAAACATCTGTGTTGGGGAGAAGTCCATGTACTTGTTCAGGCTTTCTTAGTAGTCTCCTCATCTTTACTTGACAGCGAGAACCTTCATTGACTCATTATTATAATCCTCATTATGCAGTTGAAAGATTCAGATAATTTAGAGAAATTAATGTAATTATCAGATACTTTACTTTTAACTTATTCATTTAGTATTTTATACTTGTTACCTCAAGGGTATATTTTTTTCAGCCTACCTCTTTGAAAATGTGGCTGTGTGAGTCAAACTTGTAGAGGTTGTAAAAGTGCTCTAAACAGGACTGCAATGTTAAAATTACATACTTGAATCTGAAAGTGTTCCACATTCATTAAACAATTACGCCGATGCCTTGATTCTCAAGGAGTGTGACCATTGATCAATGTTAACAAGGTCCGAAATATTGGCTGTGGGTTCACTATAATACTCTGCAACTTGTTTGGGGGATAGTCAGGACTTTGTATATAAAGACATTGTATTTTAGTTCTTTGAAAATCAGCAACAACACACACACACACAAAAAAAAAACCCAAACAAAGCAACCAAAAAACAACAACAAAAAACCCACACACACTTACACCAAAGCCAGGACCTTCACTTGCAGAATTAAAAATCCAGTTCTTACCTGCAGGTATGCAGACTATCCACAAAACTAGGGGAACTGCAAAAAAATCGATCCAATATCAGAAGAACAGAGGTCTGTAGGAAGTGATGAAAGATCCTCTGAAATGCTTTTTTCTTACAACAGAAATCAAAATCAGTGTGGTATTGACCGGAGTTCAAGGCTGTGCATGGGAAGTTGGTAGCATATTTTAATATGCAGCAGCTGAACTGAACAAAATCCCACGCTGCTATAGTTAAGATTGTAGTAAGATGCCTGTGCTTTATTCCGTGTGTTTGTTTTTAACTCCCAGCAGGGTTGCCAGTGTATCCTGGCAAGCTGTGGAAGGACTAATGCAGTTCGGCTGTTGCAAACTAAAAATAAGTCCACTGGCATTTGAATTTACAGCACTATGATTGAAGTCACATTTCAACCTGTTATAGTCATTCTTATTTTGACCTGCTGAGTCTTCTGTGGGGTTTGGTTGCCCACATCAGGTGCAGATTGTGTGGCATCACTGCTGCTGCTGCTGCACTTTGGTAAGAGTTGAGTTCATCTATTATAGACCATATTTTGAGGTATTTAAGTAGGGTATAGGCACAGCTGAAAGCTAGTTACTTCAGATCTGATTGGGTGCTACTTAAAAACTAAATGTTAATAGAACTCTAACCCTTACTCCTAGCATGCATCTTAATGCACTAGGATTATTTCATTGCAGGGGAGGTGTCTTGTTTGACTGATAGGCTAAGGGACTGGGCTGCAAGACTGATGGAATAATGTTAGTACAGCTTACCAGATAAAATCCACACCTTAAAGGATGGGTCTGCTCAGGCTTGGTGCATCTATAGAAACTGGCAATACTGCATGGGGCATATTTCTTCTGTATACAGGCTTCAGGGTTGTGATGGTGAAAATCAACACCATGTGTTCTCTACAGAAACCTGCAGGCAATCGGCCTGAGCCTCGGAGTGCTGATACAATCTTCTGTTTTGAGGCTGTTCAGTGAATTAATAATTCTGTTATTCAGCATGAACTTGAGTTACTCCAAGACAGTTCCAGATTTTTGTGATAGTCTAAAATTAGGCTAACAGATGAATGCAGTAGCGGGCAGCTCAAGCAGAAGAGCTGTACTCCTGAAATATTCTTTCAGTCCAACTTTTCCATCCTCCCTCTTAAACTGTGTTTTGTCAGAGCAGAGGTGAAACGTCACTGGGATGTGCTTTTATGTTTCTGTCTGCATAAAACCCTGGTCAGCTTTTGTCTTGTCTTGGGCAAAAGCTCACTTAACTCTTTATCTATATCTGGGTAGCTTCTTTACATTGTGCTTGTTTTGTTTCATACTGTTTTCCTTATTACTGGCAAATGAAGATGAAATGTAATTATCTCAAATGAAATTATAATGTCAGTCTAGGGAATAGTGCTTAAACTCTGAAGAGAAGAATTCAACATTCCTGC
>NW_009610322.1:49992-104864 GCF_000690535.1 Cariama cristata
GAAAAATGTCAGCAAATCAGTATGCTGACCATACTATGCCAGTGTCTTCTGGCAAATTGTTCAGTTTGAATTCATGAAATAAAGTATAGCACGGAGCTGCGAGCAGGTGAGAAGCCAGGAATAAAATGTACCGTCTTGGCATTAACTGGACAGATACCGTATTGAGTAAAATTAGTTAAGGGCTTATTTTTGTAATTAATAAGCAAAAGTGTCAGTTAGGATTGTAGTGTTTGACTCTCAGTAGCATTAGCACTGAAGATAAAAGAATCACTCTAAAAAAAAAAAAATTTTTCTCAGATGCACCATTTATTTTCTACCTCCTTTCTGCCAGAAGATTGTTTTGAGACCGGGTGGATGATAGTTTGGCATGTATTCCTCTGTCACTAAAAATCTATATCCTATGACAGTTTAGTGGCTTCTCACATAGAAGCAAGATCTTTCTTTCATGTTCAGTGCAACATGGCTGTGAGATGAACCAGGGCAGTAATTAAGTGTTATCTTTGTGTTTCTAGCAGATGCAGAGAGAGAAACAGATCAGTCTATTGAATTCAGTGTGGGTCACTACAGATACACTGGAGTGACATGGGCTTGACTTGTAGAGTAGGTCTGCTCCGAACCAGACTCATCCTTCTCTTTTCCCTTCTTACATCCTGTCAAACCTGCACTCTTGTCATCCTCATTAAACTTTGTAATTCTTCTAGGAGGGTCTTTTTAGCGGTTGTCTCTGAGTAGTAAAGACAAGAATTAAGATTCAAAAGGGCAGGCAAATACATATATTTTGTGGGGTATTTTTGCTTGTTTTGACCCTGTCTTTTCCTCGGCGTGTCGCCAGCCCCAAGCTGTGATGTGCAGCCGGGTTTGGCAGGCCATCGGAGTCTGACGCCAAACATGCCTATACGCCTGGGATTGGGAATCCTTGCATTTGGTTTAGTCTCTTGCAGTTGAGTGAGTGTAATCAGACTCTTGACCGAGAGACTTGTTTTGTAATAGTTGACTTTTTTGTACTGGAATGGAATATCGAATACAAGTGATGGCCTAGAATTTTATATTGTTGCTCAGTTGTAAAAGTTATTGCCTTGGTGGATTTGTTTTCAGTAGCTTTTATAACTTGTCATAATGATAAAAATTTATCCAAAAGATGTTTTGAAGTGCTCTGAAATGCAGTAAACACTGAATGTGACTGTGCAGAGACAAGGTTGGTGCAGAAAAGAGACACGATTCTAGATAATACACTGAAACAATTAAAAATTAGCTCAATCTTTTTTCCTTGGCTTTCTCATTGTGACAAAAGATAATAAATTGTCCCATTGTTTGTGCAAGCCCTTAAAATTCTTTCTTCTTATAGTATTGTTGTAGTGTAACAAACTTGCATTGGTTTCCTTTTGGTGAATGCCATGTAATTTTCAAACCTAGGTATTTGTTAAATCTATTAAAATTGATAAATTGATTTGAACATTTTGTATTCTCAGCTGTAATGAACACACACACGGTGAGCTATGAAATTGCCAGTGTGATGGTCTGTTTTAATTAGCTGTCTTTGTTCACATGTTTTCAGTAGAAAATGTGATTTGTTTTACAAGCAATTTTAATATTTAGTAGTATGACCTGGCAGTTACAGATAAGAATGTATGTGTGTAGTATAACCTATCATATCAAAGTTTGCAAGAATAGTATGTCTCAAGGTTTAGTAACTAGGAGATGTTCCTCTTGCCACTACTATGGACCTTGTGTGTTTAATGAGCACAAGGCAACAGAATAGAGGATTCAAGCAGTGTATAAAGTGCAGAGGGACTCAGAAGATCAGTAAGCATCTCTGACTAGCAAACCTCTAAAACCTTCCCAGAAACAACAGCTCTGTTCAGGTTTTCCTTCTTTTCCTGTTTTTATTCTTAAGAGATTAATAGTAGTATGAATGGCTTAAAGATGTAAGATTTAATTAACCATTTCCCTAGGTATTCCTTTGCTGCTTTTCTGCCAGTAAAATAGGTGAGATTAATTACATTTGAGTTGGCTGTAGCTACTCAACTGCTCCATGATATTCCTGGTGTCATACTTTTGCTGCAGCTGATACTTTGGCCAGTCATCAGCAGCATAAAGCACCTCTCAGACCTTGTCCCGGCACCTATCTTGTGCAAAATACATCTTCGATCAGACCACTGGTATTGACCTGTCCTCTTCAGGATTTTTTTGTTCCTTCCTAGTTGCATGCTTTTTAAAGGAGGAACAAGGTACAAAATGGGGTAAGCTATAAGTAACAACACTGCATAAAAGCAGAGGGTTCTCATGGCTCCTGAAAGGAGAGGTGCCAAGGCTATTGCCAAAAAAATGTGGTGTTCTGTGAATACCCACAAAATTAAAAAATATGCAAAGAAAGAAGGGGAGAGCCTGGAGGTTAGTTAAAGAAGAGGGGGGAAAAAAAGAGGGCAGTTGAAGTACTAGCTATGGAGACAACATCAGCTAAATGATTAGCTGAACCAAAAGAAAAGTCTCAGTCTGTGGTTCATCTCGGTATGTAAGTAGGTGGAGGACACGTTAAGTTTTGTGTCTGAGGATCATGCAAAAAGGCTAATTTCTGGTAAAGGTGTACATTAGATTAAGTGGAAAACTAATGGTCTAATTTACTTCAGAGCAGGAAAGAATTGTAGAATATCAACCTCATTCTGTGCTGCGTGGAGAGTGGGAGGAATGGCTGTTAAACAGACCTTGACAAACTTCGGTAATTGAGCCAGAGGGAAAGTCTAGCAGGAAGCAAAGTTTTGGGGTTTGGTTTGTTTTACTTCAGTAAAAAGTAAAATCTGCTTTAACTGTGTGACTCAGCCTCCTCTCCGATAACCTGCAGAGTACACGTTTAGGGGAATTAAAGACAGATAGACTTGTAAAACTAATTTTCAAGGTCAAATGCATTGCTTTGCAATCTAAATGACTCATTGACTACATGTAAAGAGGACCTTTTCTTCCTGGTTTTAATCATTCCATAAAGACTTTTCTACAGTTTTATAATCAGTCCTTAAAATGTGCAAAATCACCATTTGTTACTAATTTAAAAAAAAAAGATTTCCTCCTATAGATTTCTACATAAATGTCAGTCTGACCCTCTACAGCAGAGTGCAATATGATGAGTTTCTTGATGTTAATTTAAATTAGCTTTATTACTGCTAACAGAAATAAAATATATGGTAACAGCTTATAGTAGCTGAGATGGCTGTGGAGTTGCCAATGGCTTTAAAATTACAAAGCTTTAATGTGAATTTCAGAATGAAAAGACAGCAATATGTTCATCAAGTTGTCAGAACTGTTTCTGTATCATCTTTAGTAGTTAAGTCTACACTTGCGAAGTTAAAAAAATATTTTTTTTTTTCTAAAAATAGTATGAAACATCTACTTTTACAGAATAAATGAGTGAAAACTAAAAAAAAAAGGCAAAATAAAATTGGGAGTATATATTCTTATTTCTTTTTAAAAATCTGTTGTCCCGTGCAACTTGGAAGCATGTGACAAGTGTGCTGTAACAGATGATTTTGTACGAGTAGGAGACGGTATTGATATAAAAGTCTTTGTACAGAGTGCTGAAATCAGCACTCCGTTTGTGGTTTCAGTTCTTGGTCATCTCCCTGAACAATATGAGCAATTAATCCTTTTTACTGCACACCATATACTCTCTGTGTATATACACTTAACAAATAATTTGTAATTGACTGACTTCACTGGGATACCTACTTTCATTCATCCCTTTGTGCTTCATTTTTGGACTATGAGTTATTAGATTAAGTACAGGAGATACTTGGCCCCGTAATCCAAGGCTACTAAGGAAGGAAATCTGACCACAGCAATCTTGGAGAAAAGATGGTTGTGAATAAAGTAACACAGCATCGCCAGCTCATTTCAGTGATTAGGGCCCAAGTCCCAGGAATGCTGTACAGACTGAAGAGCTTCATGCTGGAATGATAACTGGTAGAGGAGGGTAAGAGTGAGGTGAGGAGCCTGAACCACAGGGTCAGTGACACAACAATGAGCAGATTCTCTGATCTCAGTGCCAGTGTCTTGCCCACAAGACTTAAGCTGCACCCCTGCATTTAATTGTGTACTTTAACCACACTTTGGGAACCTGATGATAGTTAAAACAATGGAATGTTAAATCCTAGCTTTAGATAAAATTATAAAAGTAGTGAAGGCTAGAGATGCAAGCACTAGTGTATGAGCATTCTTAAAAGGTGAGTAATATTTTCCGAGTAGATCTTCTCTTTAGTAACACACATCTATTATTAACATCTTGGAATTAGATTAAACTGCTCTTAATAAACAACTGTAATTGTTTTTTCCAGATATTGTTGGAGCTGATGAAAACAAGTTCACCCTATATTATCTGTTTCTGAAATCTTGTGCCAGCATATCTGTTTATATGCAACTAGAATGTCTGTTCCGCCTTTTTGACTGCTAGAAGAATACATGCTTATCTATAAGAATTAATACCAGACTGTTTTTTTTTTTCCTCCAGACTTTGTATTAGAGTTATACCTTAGAAACTGTTTTATGAAACGATATGTGAAGGATTAGCAAGGCTTACTAGTATCAGTAATTGGTAGATTCCAAAGTTCTTAGCAGGTTTCTCATAACTTGTTTCTGCTAAGCTCTAGTGTTGCCTAGAACTTGTCTGTAAAAGGCTCTTCAGGCTTGTTAATCATTTAACTTCTTGACTACTTATAAATCTGGCAATCAATTTAAAGACCTTTCTCGGATGCAAAGCAGCATCAATGTTGCCTTGTACTGTTGCCTGTTTGACCACTCAGAACTTAATTTGTGATTGGGAGAGGAACTGGAAGGAAAAAAAAAACTCAAAATGATGTTAAAACAATGTAGTCCACTGTCAAAGACTGTGGTAGATGTTTGGATGATAATAAAAAAAGGTAAACTCTCTGAATTATGCATACTAAACACCATTCACCATTTTGCCATTGCTAAAGTTCTATTGGAAAGAATTGATAGTAAAATTAGATATGTTTTGTGGAGTGCTATGTGACGTGTATGGGATGTGAATGCCTTTACAATACAAAGTGAATGTAAATTGTATTAATGGTGAAAGGGTTCATGATTAAACAGGAATTTTTTCTCTCTTCCCTGTTGCTTCAGTAAGGTTTGTCTCTGTAAGATATGGTAAGAAGGCAACAACTTGTGTGTCAAGCAGAATAATTTTCTTCACTTTAACTTCAGTGGCATGGGCTGGTGGTTGATGGCAGGCTTTCGCCATCAGCCTTCTGAGGCAAGTCACAAGTTTCTTTGACAAGGGAAGTGGACAAATGGAGGCTTGGGTGGTGTTTGTAAGACGTTTGCCAAGTTGGAAGAGGAGGAGGTGATGCTGCTTCATGCAGATTAGATAGAATTTTGCATCACTGTTTTTAGTGCATTAATATATCTGAAACCACTGTGTGGCTTACACCCTCTACCCTGCTCCTCTTGGTGTATTGTGAGCTGATTTCATCAGAGATTTTGAATGGTTACAGAGAGCAGAACATGGCCGTATATATGCTTCAGTTGACGGGGAGGCATTATTTGAGCTCCGCAATACAGTTTTCACAAGTTTTTCACTCTGTGTTCTTTTTACTCAGAAATGGAATGAACTCCCAGGAGCAAAGCTTTTTCCTCAAGTGTAATTGCATTCGGTGAAACAAAGTAACTTGGCAGTGTCAGTAGTGGCATTTTTAGGCACTTGATTTTTGGGAAGGGGATTCTGGAAATTCATTGTGAACTAGATCTAGACCTTCAAGATTTTCTGGTGATACCAAATGCCTTAATTTTTTCTTTTACGTACCCAATTTGAGGTGGTTTAAGACTTTCTGATTTTCAAAAAAGGATTGAGTGTATACCTCAAGAGTTGGTCTAAGTGTTGTGAATTACATGTCTGACTTGCCAAGCAGAATTATTAATACATATTTCAAAAAAACTTTGCCAGTCCAGTACTGATAGTTAATCAGTGACATTTTAGCATTGAGCAGCTACAATAGTAAATGTTTTACCTAGTAAAATTTCAGAATGTTAACAGTGATAATGTGAGAAGCATACACCTTATTTCATAAACCTTCTGTTGTTTTTACACATCTCATTGGAAGGAGAAAAACAAGTGAGTAATGCTGTGCTTTTTTGAGGCAGCGTAATCAAGAAGCAAGTTAACTGAGTTCTACTTCTCAGGCAATACAGCCAAAATCATATTATTGCCTCAAAGTATAATGTGTAACTGCATGATAGTGCTAGGTCATGGGAGGAATATGGTTAAGGGGACCTCTTTAACCTGACGGTCTTCAAAAGAAGTCCATGATTCTGTCTTCACGTAGTAGGGTGTTTATTTTTCTGGATTGCATTTCAAGATGTTGAAGAATCTTTAGGTATATCATAATGTTTCATGACTCAAAATCTTCAGGCACTGCAAATGATTCTAAGCATCACAGCCATGACACCATCTATGTTTTGTAGAAAAAATGTTCTCAGTGATCTAAACTAACTTTTTCCCCCCGTAATACTGGTTCCTTAGACTCAATTGGCAAGGAAATACAACAGCGTTGTACTGGTAGGTGAATTAAAGGGAAAAGGGCTGAATCTTTTTTTTGCAGTAGTTGTTTAAACACAAGTAGGCATTTGTTTACAATATAATGAAATTTTTGCTTCAGGTGATGTATTACAGTAATACTTTGGAGTTCTGAATTACTGAGATTCCGATTTTCTACTGAAAAGTAGAATCAAGTCTTGCTAAGAATCGGATATCATCCAGGTGGATAAACTAGCATATGCAAGCATTTTGTCTAAAATTATTTCCACTGGAAATAGACAGCTATAATTTCTGTAAGTTTGTAAGTGCTGATTGTGCTCAATAGAATTCTCTTGACAGGCTGGCAGTTGTTGAATTTGCAGTCTTGAAAAGACAAAGCTTTGTAAGTGATTTCACATTAATTCAACGCAGCTAATTTTTATACTCAATTGTTGAAGGAGTTGTTCTTGTTCAGAAGTAGTCCCGTTGGTTACTGTGTAAGATAAGGCTTCCCTAATGAGCAACATGTGTGCACAACTTAATTCAGTAAGTTGAGTGCTTGTAGTGCCACAGGATTTCTCTTTTGTGTAGATAAAGTAATTGGAAATTCCTTCATGATTTTGCTATTCCAGGGTAAATTCTGAGTTGCTTTTGTTCTTTTCTATTAGAATTTACATGAAAAGCTGGCTAAATCTAGGGGATAGAATATAAGGAAGGAAAAAATGTAAAATCACTTATTTTCTGTGTGCTTCATAATGTTCTTCAAGGGCTTTGGTTAAAGTTGGTTCTGGAGCATCTGCTGAAGAGCTTGTAATTACGCGGTTGAACTCTTGTTTCTATGCCCTCACGGTGGTCGAGGCACTCGGGTAGCATGCATTTTGAGGAGACTTTGGCACATCTATAGCTGTTTGATGGGACGATGACAATCGTTTCTAAATGAACTAGTGTTTTAGCAAGATGAACACATCCTGCTAGGCAGCTTATACTAAATGAAGTTGCTTCCTGACTTTTCTTTACATCTACTTTTCAGAAGAACATAGAATGTGTGTACCCTTGCGACACAAAGCTTTCCCAGATCTGCATTGTAGACTGAGAAAGATGTGCAGTACGTCAGTTGCACATACAACTGGCTCAGGGATTTCATTTTTAGAAAATAGAATTGTTGCACAGTGAGTCCAACAGAACCACTTTTACTATAGCTGTTGCAGGCTAGTTGTTTTGTTTTTTTTTTAATGGAGATGTGATTATATTCATATAGCCCTGTGAGGACAAAAATAAAATCTGACTTTAGGAGCAGAGTTAACTGGCATACTTTTCTCTCCAGAACACTGAAAATAGTCTACACTAACTATTGGAAATCCATGTGTATGTGCAAACTGATAGGATGATGAGTAGGAGACAATGAGTTCTGTTAATGATTTGCCTCTATGCGCTGCTGAAAAAAAAATCTGCTTCCTTGCACGTAATCTGTTTCTTTCAAAGAATTCGTATATTAGACACTTAGAGATAGGACTTTAAGCCAAAAGTATATTTGGTTCAGATGCAGTGCAGCAGTGTTTATGTAGTAGTCTGCACATTGACAACTTAAAATCAAATAAGAGAGCACTTTCATAGTTTTTCTTTCTGATCTCATTGCTTTATGCAGGTAGTCATGGTTAGACTAATTCTATCCAACAGGAAAATATGGAGCAAAAAATAGATGTGTAAAAATCTACTGATAACTTTAAAGGCCCTTTTTGCTTTTTTAATCTGTATTCTAGGTAGTTTTATGCCTTAGTGTAATTCAAGAATGATCCTTGGATTAGGAATTAACCATGATTTAGATATCTGGTTCCTCATCTGAGCTGTTTTAATGATGCTTTTGGAAGTATTCCAGTAACTGCAATTTTAAGTAAATAGAAGGTGAAGTAAGCAAACTATGTATTGGAGAAACTGAGAATAGAATAATATGTTAATAAAAACTTAAAGACAAAAAGAACATTTTAGGTTATCACAATACAGAATAAAAATGAATATCCTAAAATACGCATTATAAATAATTGGAATCAAGACCAAAGCTTCATTTGTGATGTAACTGCTTCCTAGGAACTATTGTGAGTTGGAGTGGTTGACAATGTGTGTTTATGGCTGAGGTGGTGATTGTTGGTTGTTTTCTTTCCTGCAGTTCTTGCTCTGCTTTCTGGAGAAAGTTAAAAGTCCAATTTTTGTCAGGATTTTATGGACTCTCAATAGCTTTCTCCTTATTCAGGAGTCCTCAGAGGCTCCTAACTTGTGGTGGCGGTGCACTCTCATTTAGAGACGTGGAAAATGTATCACTAACGGAGTTCCCTGGCGAAAATCTGATGTGGATGTTGTTGCACTAATACTGCTCATGAAACTTAAATAGGACACAAACTTCTGTGAAGTGTTTGCTTGTGTTAGATGGAGGAGTGGAAAGAGAACACGAGGAACAGATGCTGGTGGAAATTGGGAAGCGCTGCTTGTGCTGTTACGATCCTTACAGCCATGTTCAAGTCCTTAAAGCCCCAGGCAGGGACTTCTGCTTACGTTTGAAAGCAGGAAACTGTTTCTTAGTTTCTTATAAACTGCTCAGACCTGCTGGACAGAAGACTTGGGCTCTGCAAGTATGTGGTACCTTTGGACTAGCTACAATTCAGACTACTTGAATGACTGGTCACTAACATCACCAATAACTTAATTTGTATTTTACTAAAATGTAACCAGCTTTACCATTACAAAATCTCTTTTCCCACTTGTAGGAGAAGTGTCAATAGTTCTAACCTGTGCGTTGTGTATGTTAAAAGCTACTGTGTCAGCCTCTTGACTACCTTTGGAAAGTACTTTCAGAGTTGATATATGGCATATGCAAAATGAGGCTCAAGAGATTTGTCCATTGTCTGACACAGACAATAATGAGAAAGGATTAGGTGTCTAGTTCATTGTGAGCCTGCCAATACAGTCCTAACAAAAGCTGTGTGTGAATTTGCCAGTGCCACCTTTAGGGCAGCTAAATGTTGTATGGGAAGCAGGTTAGAGGGAGTGGGTATTTCCAGCATGTCCTGTAGAGGAAAAACTTACTGATTTTGAATAAATATGATATTTAGTTAATAAATATGTAAAAACTTGTTTCCAAAATCTACTTAGAACTTTTCAGTATTATTTGGCTTTAAAAGTGAAAGGAAACTTTAAGCAAGATCAGGACTGATTTTTATTTACTAAAGGGGTTTTGTTTGTTGTTTTTCCCCCTCTCCAAACACAATAATATAGCTACCTGCACAAGACTGTAATGAGAGACCAAGAAAGGTCAACGTTGTATCAGTCCCTTTTGTAATCAGTAGGGTAAAGAGACAAGGACATCCTTTTCTAAGTTTGTGAGTTTTGGGATTTTTTTTTTTTTGGTGACTTTGATTTCGCTTTTTTATACTTTGATAAATCTCCACATTTCCTCACACTGTGTTGCTGCATGAACATTCCCTGTTTGGTGGGGTGGAGGGGAGAGGTTTGTGCAGTGGAATATGGGAACTTTAAGTGGACACTGGAGATTTCTGAGATGTTATTAGATATGTGCTTTCCAGTATTAGGAAAGAGAATCCATGTAGCTGTCAGGCATATAAACAAATTGTGCCTCTGGTCATAGGTTTCCCAGTCCAAGTTGCAGTAGCTGTGAAGAAGAGATGTCTTACACTAATGTGCTCATACAGGGGAGCATAAGACTTTTAACTGGAAGAGACAAGGAAACAAATAATTTACATATATAATTGATGCTATCAACCTATTATGCCCAGCATAACAGGGTATAAGATATCTTGGAAACTAGTTGACTTAATAATTATGTCTTTAATGTTTCAGCTCAATTTTAAGTCTGTCTGTATCTCTCCTGGAGTATATTCTTGTACTGTTTGAAATCAAGATCACAAAGAATGAAAATTTTCATATAGTTAATGGGATTTTAATGAGCCAAGTGTGTGGGGGGGGGGTATGGTTTTTAATTTAAATGAGCTGTGAACAAACTTAAAATGAAAGCAGAAAGGACAAATGTTTCTGTGGTCTAAGTAATAAAACAATAGAGACAAACCTTCACCTTGGTGAACTTACGCATCTACAGACTGCATGTGAAATGATATCCTAGCTGTGATTTCCTCTTGTGGGAAAGAGAATAGCAGAAAAGGACAAAGGGCCATAGCAGTGATGTGCCCGCTCTGTTATTTTTAATCTCTTGCACACGTGGTGTGCATTTGAAGGCAGGCTGGTGAACTGGTGTAACTATGCTGAGCTTGGTTGATTGGTGGAGTATAAGTGTTGACATCCTCATGTTCTACAATATGGAAGTCGAGGCCAAGGAGTTCTTTGAGGTTTGTGGATGTATTACTTGTTTCTTTAGTATCCAACCCTAATGTTTATCTTCAGGTTTCTGTGGCCACCAGTATCAGAGAGGCAGGAGCATGAGAGCAAGATATGTCACTAGATTTGATGATTGTAGCAAGCAAATGTTGTATCACATGATTTCAAATTATAGTTATGTTGTTCTAACTTCTTTTGTAAATGAAGCTGTAGATTTTGCCTGCTTTTCAAAGATGAACAAAACACCGTAAGAAAGCCTTTCATGTGTACTTTTTGTTATTAAAGCATAGCGAAGGCTGTAAAGGTTTCTGTGACTTCTTTAGTAAAAATTACTAACTGAAAGCTTTACCTTTTGTGCCTCTTTGCTTTGCCCTATCATTAGCTGTCTTCTGTTGAGGTTAAGAGAAGAAAGAACTTTAACTTGACTCCATAACGGATGCCCACACTTGCTGAAATCCCCTATTGATTCCACAGTCTTATCTGCTGAACATATCTGTAAATACTTGTCAGCTAGTCTTGTCTAATTTCTGCCATCAATTTGGCCTCATTAACTTCGTGTTGATTGAATCAAGCACATTACTTGGGATACTCCTGTAATTTATTTATAATACTTAGCTTTATCAGGGAAATAAGATTCCTCCTCTGAATTTCAATTCAAGAAACAGTATCTGTATACAAAAATAGGGATTGGAGACAAAATTAATGCAGCTGCACTAAATACTACATACACTTACCATATGACAAATAGAAAGTCTTTTGAAGATAAATATTAACTGACTTGCTCCTTGTTTTAGTCAAGTTTTATTCTAGCCTGTGTTGTGTGTGGTGCAAAAGTGACGATTCATGTACTCAGGAACTATGTTTTGAAGTGTTATAGGAGTACAGTTAGAGAACGTTCTCTGGGTAACTTCAGTCTTGCAGTTTCTTCATGTGCTTTTGTTTATTATACAGTCAAACTGAACTTGATCTTTGAAACTTTAGTAGTTGTAAAGACTGGAGCATACCACTTGTGAACTCAAATCAATCAAATCCTTCCTTTCTAGGTACTGTAAACCAATCATATGCATGAATTAAGATGACTTACCATTATTCAGTTTGGGGAAAAAAATGTCCCTTTGCACTCAAGCAAATATCAACAATTCAGCAAGACTTCATTTAAATTGCTAGCCCTCTAATAACCCCCTCAGCTCTGATGCCTAAATTGACGAAAGCTTCCACTCTGCAATGAAGATTAGGATTTCAGCTCGTACATTGTCATTTAATATGTGCTTAGAATATACTAAGATAAGCTTGGCTTGCCTGAAATGTCACAGCTCTTTATTTTTTTCATAATATTTTTCTACTGCCTTTGGTTTTGAAATGAACTGCTTTGAAAAGCACTGCTGTAAGGAACCTCCTGACCAACGCGTGTCCGTAAAAACGACGATGGACTTTTCAGAAACACAGCTACATAGGACTGAATGCTACCAAGATAACATTAGCAGGATATTTGAGCTTCACTTTGATTGTGTACTTTATCTATTGTAAATAAGTATTTGACTTTCAAGAACTGGGTCTACTGTGACTATGAACTACTATGTTATTTGTAATTTTGTGGCACTAAAATGTGCTGCACTTCCTAAAGGAATTGTGAATTAATTGGCAGTGCCGCTCTGCATACAACAGATGTAATTGGGTCTACTGTGACTATGAACTACTATGTTATTTTTAATTTCGTGGTACTAAAATGTGCTGCACTTCCTAAAGGAATTGTGAATTAATTGGCAGTGCCGCTCTGCATACAACAGATGTAATCTGGTTCCTTAGAGAATGCTTTCCACAACATTCTTCAGAATTTAGGTATTGGAATTATTTGACAGCCTTGCTTTACAGACCTTAGAAAAACACATAAGAATATCTGGAAAAAGGTGTCGTTATTGGCTAATGTGCACACTGTAGGGGAAAGAAATACAGTGTGTGTTACTTTGGGATGCTGAAGAGAAACTGGTCAAAGAGCACGTACTGACTTAAAAATGATGACACAAATACCTACCTTTAACCCAATCTATACCTGCTGTTTGAGATTCATCTTTCTTTGAAACTCAAAGCAAAAGTCACTTTTCTAAATCTGGATTCTTAAGCAAGAGTTGACTTCTGTTCTGGTAGTTTAATTTAAATATGTTTTTCTAACTGCAGTCTTGTTGAGAAGAAACGATGGACAAATTTTTGGAAGTCTGGGTTTTTGTAGAAAGAAAGCATAAAACAAAAAGGCTACATGTTCTCAGGATCTACGCTCTGTCTCCGTAGAGAGACTACAGAGGCAGCTTCACTATTTTAAGTGGTTTGCATAATCATGGCTTATGTCCTTGTACTATTCTAGGATATGCTTGATAATAACTACAAATTTTCTAAAAAATCTTAAAGTAAATCACAATTAACATTAAGTTTTCCTCTATAGAATATATGATTTCTTCTCCTTAAAGACCAAACCCTTCTTTGGTCTTGTGGAACTAAATTCCAATAATGTAAATGGTCTGAGACAACATAATATACTGTGTTGGTTTGAGTGTTAAACATTCAGGTTTTAAACTGAATTGGAAAAAAAATGATTGAATTTGTGTATGTACGTATATATGAATGCAGTTTCAAAATAGCCTGTGAGAAGCAGTCCTATTCTGTAACAATGTTAAATATATGTAACAACTCAAATATTTAAAGGACTCCAAGAAGTCTTTGAGAGTACTTAAGGCATTTAAATACATATTGCTGCACATATCTTAATCACATGGAAAAAAATAGTCTTTTAATCTCCTGTTACAACTCCATAGTAGATGCGAACATATCTATATGTTTTTGTTGGTGGAATTGTGTAGGCAAAAAGAGTGAGGGCTTAACATATTTTCCTTTCCTTTTTATTTGAATTAATTTTGTACTAAAAGCAGTGTGAACATGTGCTAAGCAAGGGAAGTTGAAGAAGCCAGAGGTAAAGTTCAAGGATAACTCCTCACTTCAACCCACTGTATCTAAGTTTTAGAGAGATCTGGTGGGTTATTGAACAGACTGACTGACAGACTTAATGTAAGAGCTGCAGTACTAGCCTCCTAACTTTTGCCCTGTTATATGTCAGTTTTTGAATGCATATATTTTCTATATGTGTGTTTACATTTAAGTGCTAATGAGTCTTGAACACTGTTCTCGGAGCATGCTCATTGAGTAGTTCTTTATCTTATGCCTTGCTAAGAGTCATACGACTTCTAAATTACATTAGACGATTGAAACTATAGCATAAAAACAAACCCCAAAACAAAACCCCCACACCCCCTTGTGTAATGGTTGGGTGGTATGAACTTCTTCATTTATAAAAATAAATAGGGAAATGCTTCCACACTTACTCTACAAATAGGAATAGCAGCTGGCCTTTCATTCCTCTGCTAACATTGTGCATCTTTCACCATTCATGCCTAACCTAAGTCATTACCAGTCTGAGGCTTTTATGGAGGTCTTTTTAATGTGGTTCAGTAATGAGCATTTTAATTATCACTTCAAGGACAAAGATCCTGGTGCTGTTTCTTAGCAAAAATAGGGCAATACTAAAGGTTTAGGATTAGACAAGAATCATAAAAGCTGATTATTTTTAAATATTTTTTTTTTGCACTTAGCTAGTGGCAAAATTGATATCTAATCCCTGAAAGGATGTAGGAAGTTATTAGGCAATGGTTAATTAACAATAGAAGGATGGAAAGGTACAGTAAGACTTTTATGCAAACAAATCAGTTACTGTTTCTTATTCAGAAAGGATGATGTGGTTCTTAAAGCTTGTCTGTTCTCAGTTCCAGTTAGAAGTGAAAAGTAGTAGCTAATAAAATGATGCAAGTAGAAAGAGTAAGTGGCCTTAACCAAGCCTGCAAAAGACGAGTTTCCATTCCTGTTCTGACTTCCACAAGATAAAACCTAGGCTATTGTTTTGTCATACTTTCTCCCAACAGTAGTGAAAAGTAACATATGATGAGCGGGGAATTTCCTCTTAAATTTAAGAACTAAGCAAATGGACAGTCTGCGCTGATCTCCATGGGCTATTTCTAAGTAAACTCATTCTTCCTCATAAATTCTCTCAATGATGTTAGATCCCTGGCTTGAGCATCTTCCTGTTTTCATGTATGATTGAAGTAGCAAATGAACTATCCTGCCTGTATGATGGAGGGTACAGACAAACATCTGTCAGAGCTGCATGAAGTTCATGTAGCTGTAAATAATTCTCATTAGAAAACATAGGCTTGTAATTTATGCTCATTTGGGGGAGGGGGAACTTAAGATACTAGTTTTCAAAATTAAAAAACTGAGTTGTTGCTATTACCTTTCAATTGCTTTGCAGCAGATGGAGCTGACACACAATGCCTTTCTACATTAAAACTTCACGTGCACTTAACTGATTCTTAAATGAACTGCTGGTAAAAACCAGATTAAAATTGTGATTTTGAAAGATGGTGTAGTGTGGATTTACTTTTTGGAAGACCATGAAATGAAAGCAGGATTGTTTTGAATGGTTAAGCTTTTTTATAGTGGAAAGATATATGTAGGTTTCCAGGTTTAGACTATTTCTTTAAAGTGTTATACCACTTTATTCAGTACTTTCTGTGATAAACAGTGGCTTTTCTCTTGGACTTTGTTCACTTCGTTGTTTTGCATGCAAACCCTTCTAAATGTGCTTATTGGGAGTCAGGAAAAAGAGCTGACTAACCATAAACCAAACATTCAGAAATACTCTCTTACAGTGAAACAACTTATATGCAGATATAGCTGAATACTCAGGATGCTTTTAACAACTATATTTTCCTTGAGAGAAAATGTTTATTATAAAAAGTGTAGAAATGGAAAGAAAAAAAAAAACAACACAAAAAAACCAAAACCCAAGTTGGTATCCTGTGTCTATATTATTGCAAAAAGCTCAGGGAAGAACTTGGAGTACTAGAAATGGAGTTGGAATTATCTGCTTGGTATAGCAGGGGCTGTAGGGATGATTCATGTAGCTAGGTCTTTGATTAAAAATGGCTTGTACCACCTTGAGGTAAGACAACTAGAAAAAAAATAATGAGAGAAGTATTAAGTTGCGTATCAGCAAAGTGTACACTACTAAAGTTCAGAGTATATAACTGGGCATGTACTGCAAGTTTCCAGATACAGGTAAAAAAGCAGCAGTATTACCCAGTGAGTGCTTCATAGGTTTCAAAACTGGACATACCAGTTACTAGGTTTCCTGTGGTCTTCCAGCTACCTGGAGCTAAGACAGTGGGTTGGGGGAGGACTCTTCCTTTCTCTGGAGATGTCTGCATGGCTACGTATTAGGGCACAGGGGTGCTTTGTGTTTGTTGTTTGGTGGTTTTTGGTTTTGTTGTGTGTTTGGTTTGTTTTGTGTGTGTGTGTGGTTTTATCTGTTTGGTTTTTTGTTGGTTTTTTGTTTTGTTTTGTTTTTTTGTTTGTTTTAATTTTAAAAAGATCAAACTCCAACAATGTGGTTGGGATAATCTCTTGCTATCAAAACCAAAGTATCTTGAAGATGCTTAACTTGCCTTTGGCAATCAGGGATGAACTGAGTGAAGACTGGAGGTGATTTTTAGGACGGTGATTTTGAAACAATAGGTGTTTGTAGCACCCCACCCCCCCCCACCCCCCCGCAGTGTAATTGCTTCAAAGCAACAGTCTTGCATACTTGCATATAATCTGAAAACATTTTTCCGTATCTTCTGGGGTTTTGTAGGTAAGACAGTGGGGTATTGCAAATCTAGGACAAAAAAGCAGTGGGAAAGCAGTGTTAACACCTTCACTAGAACAGGAACTAGGGCAAGAATTCCAATGTTCTTTCCAATGTATTTCTTCTTTATCCCTGAACTCATAGGTGAATCCAAACAGGAAGCTATTAATAAATTACTTGAAGACTTGTTCTGCCATGGAGTATTGGGACTATCCTGTTCTAGAGTCCTGTGCTGCGAAATGTCTGTGATTCAGCTGCGATTTGATTAATCACTTAATTTAACCAGGTGATTAAATTAAGGCCGTACTAAGCAGGAAAGGTGATTAGACAAAACAGAAAATACTGTGAATTAGGAAGGAAAGATGAACACTGATTTTTGTGTGTGTGCACGCACTGAATGAATACAAATTTAAAAGTATATATCCAGATTAGGTATTTTACTGTACTAATATTTGGAAAGAAGACAAGACAGGATATTAGCATTCTATTACCTTGATATCTGTAGTAATAAAAGATACCTATACTTAAGGAATGAGTAGAGCATGAAATAGTACAAGGTGTCCATGTTGAGAAGTTAGAAAAGTGTTTAGCAGAAAGCAAATTTACAGAAAGTGATAACCTTGGCATTGATAGATCTTGGCCACCCAGATGACATCAAGTAACTCCCACATCAACGTGATCACACTGAATACCATAGAATAAATTTTGGTGAGCTAGTTTTAACTAAGCTTACCAAATTTTTTACTAGGATTCCTGAAAGCTTTCCCTGTACTTACAAAGGTGCTAGTGCAAATACACCACAAGTGTGAGCTGGGAATAAGCAAACTTCCTTGCGTGTTTAAATATGGTAAGGAGGACGCTGTTCGGGCAGCAGTGTGGCTCAGAACAGAGCCCACAGTTCCATGTCCCCGTTGCAGTGCATTAGACTCCCGTGCATAGACTATCCCCCACTGCTCCTGCCTGCCATCCGTTTGCCACAGCTTTCCCTCTCCGGTTTCTCACTGCTTCTCTTCCCTCCACCTGCAGAGATGGCTTTTGGCACCTCTCAGAAGCTGTGACTCTGGGCAGAGACCGTGCAGAGCAACAGCAAGGTCCTGTGACCCAGATCTGGGACTGTCAACGGCCCTAACGCCGTGTCCGGGGAGTGGGAGTTGGAGGCAAACCGAGGGCAAGGGGAGGGAAAGAGAAAGTGGGACTAAACCTGTGAGTCTTTTGGGGAGACTTGATGAAGCAGCAGTTCAACTGCAGGCTGCTCGTTGAGTCTCTCCCACAGAATGTGGCTCGGAGCCAATCAATTGCAAACAGTTGCTAAAGAGAAATGACGGTGACTTCCAGTAGCTTCCTAAGTGTTGTTTTCTGTACAAAATAATGACAAATACCTTGAGATAAGAGAAGGCTTAGTGCGTTTTAATACCTTTGTAATGAAGAAATCATCTCCTTTGTAAGGTTAATGAAAGCAGATACGATGTGAACGATAGAAATGTTGCTGCTATTTAGAAATTCCTTACTAAAGAGTGTCCCGCTACAGTCTTGGAGGAGCTATGGTGTGAATTTATGATGTTTAATGCATATAGCAGTCTCACTACCTAATAAAAGCAGTCTGTCTCCAAATATTTACTAAACTGCATCTTAAGTCACATTCGCATAGCTAGCCTTTCTGCTTGTTACATGACTGTTGGTCTGCAGTATCATAAATACTGAAAAATAGCATGTAATTAAGAATCTTTTCTATTAGTAAGACTTGTCATTGGAATAGGGGCAAGTATTCCAAACAGAGCAAAAATCTGCTTTTGTAGACACTTTTGTCTGTTATGCTGACACTAAGTGGGTATTTTGATATGTCAAGTGACAAGATAAGCACAGCACAGTTTGCTAATGCTGCTTTTTATAGTTTCATAATGGATGTTCTTCACTCTTAAAAAGGCACTATGCAGCAAAAATTAATTCATTATGACTTCTTCATTTAGTTTCAACTGGCACATAAACAACTTCAAAAATTGTCTAACCCATTTAGAGGTTAAAAAAACAAGCCAGAATTTACTTCTTTGAAATACCTTATTCTTGCTATTCTTCCTTTTCCTGATTGCTTGTTAGAGGTAAACATAAGTAAAAATGAAGCATTTTCCACATGTCTGTGCCACTGCAGTCCCCAGCTCAGATGGCCATTGCTGCACACACAAGCAACTGGCAGCACTCTGTGTTTTCATTCCCGTTACAACTGCAAGGGACACGGTATTAGCCTGCAGAATGCGGGGAATGACAGTGATTTTCTTAGGGACCCTACAAAACGGTTGGACTCGATGATCTTAAAGGTCTGTTTCAACCTAAACAATTCTATGAATCTAAACCCAAACCTAAGATCATCATATAAATACCTGGAGGCCTACGGTTTTAGCTGGGTTCAATATATACCTGACAAGTGTATGTTGTTGCCTTAGAGAATTGTAATAGCGCTTTATAAAACTTTTCTTCCAACCCCACTTGCTGTATCTTGGTTAGAAGCTTATTGTCCCTTTTCAGTTTGAGCACGCTGCTGTTTCTGTGATTAGCTGCAAGATACCATCTGAGTATACAGGCTGAAAATCTTACCTGACTGCTGCTTTCTGCATTTGAAATGGTCTCTGATTTTTCTGATGGTTTGTTATTAAAAAATACCCCATCACCCGAGCAGTGTCAGAAGTCCAACATGTTCTTGGGAGAGAGCTTTGTTAATTAGGTTTTGTTATGCTTTGCTCTTTAAGACTCGAATTTTAAAAATACTTCTGGCTGCTACTGTAAATTCTCCTTGAATGTATGTGACCTTAGTTACCTTGGATTGTTTGTTAGGAAACATAGCAATGCTTTTGAGGTATAGCAGAAGGATTTATCATGAGTATTGGGGTTTTATTATTATTGCTATTTATTTTGAGAAATAAGCTGCAGTACAATGTAAGCCTGCTTTCTTCTGTGACTTGGCTTAAGTTAATGTGTTAATATTGCTTTGAGGATTTTGGAAACCTGTCTCAGAGGTCTGTGCTACTGGCAGACAAAAGATCTTTCCTGTCCACTGCCTGATTTACTTCTGTTCTTAGCTCTGGAGATGCTACTTTTCTATCTTTCTCATGCCTTCGGTGTTGCCTTTAAGGGAACAATTTGTCTTGTGTGTCTTCAGTGGCTGATCACTAACTGACATTTCAAAGTGCTGTCATAATACATGTAATGGCTACTCAGATCGACTTTCCTAATTATATTAAAATACTCACAAAAATTAATGCACTGTATTTCAGCATGCCAAGTCATGTTTTTCAAAATGCTACTTGAAAAGAGCCTCATCCATGGTTATAAAGTGCTTGTGTTAAACTATTGAGAGGTAATCATGGGTTTAAGAGTTTATTCTGATTAAAATGTCCTGTATTGGTTACCTGCTTTTGCTGGGGATGGGCCTTCCAGGGCATGGTAAACTCTTGCAAGGGAGAATTTCAGCAAGTTTTGTGATAAGCACATGTGGGAGGGCAGGGCAGGGAATGTCACTTTATTCTTTTTCTAGGGGGTATGTTGTTTGAATGAAGAAGTTTTTTCGCTATTTAAGGTTGTGGGATTTCTGCAACTTAGGTGAATGAAATATGATTGCTTTAAGCTTTTTATTATTTGTTGGCATATTTATGACACTGGCTGATTGCTTGTGTTGCAGCTTGCCATGCAATTGATTTATGCAAAGAAAAAAATAGAAACAAGTTCTCAATAAATAGAACTGAAAATATTTTTAGAAACTTCTGCTCACAGACCCTGATGAAATAACACACACCGTGTTCTGTCAACACCTTCTGATGAATAATGAAACAATGCTGGCTTTCCATGTTATGGAAAGAGGGAGCTTATCCAAACACTTGAATCTGTGCCTGTTTCTGCATACTTTATTTTATGTAATGTTACTAATTAATAATAACAAGCGATGAAGCTGGCAATCATGAGATATTGGAGATTTAGAATGAATACTAATCCCTTAATGTTCAGGAATCATAAAATACACACTGCTTGCTGATGAACTAGTTGCTGAAGCACAAAGCTGCATTTAAGGTGTTTGTAGATAATTTTTAACAAAGAGAGCTCACCTGTTCTGATTTTTCACTAACTGAGCAATCCTTGTTGTGGAAGGGCTTTTGCAGACCTCTGTGGGGTCAGTTTTGGAAAAGCTGCATAAATATGTATACTGCCAGGAACTGGAGCCGGGGGCTGTTTGGCCCTGGAAGCAACTCTAGGAGTTGCAGTGTCCCAGAGCAAATTTCCTCTTGTATTTCTTATGCTGCTTATTAAATCACAGTTCTCTAGTGTAAGTATGTAGCAATGGTTTTAGTTAACAAGGACTTGTTTGTAAATAATTTCTCCGCATCTCAAAATCCCAAAGATCTCTGTGTTAAGTTGGCAAGACTGATGTTGCTAGTTGGTGTCCTGGTACAGAACTGGCTTTGGGAAGTGAAAACATGTTTATACCTGCCTAGGTAAAATACCTAGTTAAGTGTAATGTCTGCAAGCTACTGCTTGTAAAAATAGTGTTCTGCTGCTTTGAAAAATGCATTCGAAAAATGTCAGAACAGAGCGTTTCCTACTTTGAAATGCTGAATAGATGGTGGAAGGCACCAATGCCGAAGTTGCAATCTGTTAAATGAATTTTTAGTGTCATTTGGTACCAGTGCTGTACTAGGTGTTTCCCATTACTATGCTCCATTTTCTGAAAAGTAGAGTGAATTGCTCTTGTGGTCATGAGAGGTGGGCTAAACCCGATGCCCACTCTAATAAGGTGTCAGGTAGCTGATGCACAGATGACAGCATTTAGAAATGATTTGGTTTTCTGTCTTACATTAATCGGAGGGTCAAATGGTTTCAGTGCTTTAGGTGTCTGCTGGACGTACCGAGTTACTTACAGGACTGGGTGTATAATATGAGGTTTTGATTTCAGTTCATGTAGGTTACGTAATCTGTCTCAATTTTTTTTTTCTTTAAGATTCAACTGATGGGACTATTGGTGACTTTTTTGGAACAACATTTATTGTATTTTTCTTCCCAAGAAATCATGTTCATGAGACTGAAGCTGAGTTACTTGCATGAAAAGCACAAAAGTTCTGTTCTTTATATAGAAAATACCATAGAAAGCTAATAGTAATGTACAGCTAGTAAATAGTAGAATGAAAATTTAACATCTTAATGTTATTGGTTTCATTATTAATAAATTAATACTATTACTAATGTTTTACATTACATTTGGAGAGCCTGTTTTTGAAGTGAAGGAACAGCTATAATTCCATAGGAAAAGCTGCTATCTGAAATGGATTTACTGTAGTTTTAATAAATTAGATTAAGAAAATGAAAGTATGCCAGAAATTATGCAAGAAAACTAATATGTAACAGTCAAATGTCTTCAGTGACCTTTCAATTTTCTGTGTAGCTTTTGTTTAAATTGTATTTTTAAGCAATAGAAACTGATCTCCAGTGTAAACACTTCTGACGTGGTTTCCATGTATCTTCCCACAGTGTATAACAGTACCAAATGTGGCCAACACCTGAATCTTCAATATATTTAAGAAATAACCTTTGAAGAAATAACCTTCCTAACATGGTTGCAATTTCCAGTTGTCCTCCACGCAGCTGTATTCACAGGCTGCCATCAGTTGAAATTTCCTTTCCTTCCAGGAAAGACAAGAAAATCAGCCTTGCCCTTAGTGAGGGTGTCCTTTGTCTTCTCTTTTTTTTTCTTTTTTTTTTTTTTAAACCTATTTAGGTGAGTTCACGTGGTCTTTAGGTGGCAGCTACCTGTCTTTTGGGGAAAGGATTGTTTTTTACAGTGAACAGTAGATGCGTTTGGAGGCCAAAATGTCAACTGTGAAAAAGGTAGGCATGGGGATGCTGGGTAACTGAGGAGTGTATGGGGATCAAGAAAAGGCAAATATAATGGCAATAAAAGCCAAATGTAATGGCGATGAGGCAGGCAAAGTAGCGGAAAGAGTATGAAACAAAGAAGGAAAAGGAAGGTAACTTTTTAGAAATGATATTCACGTTTGATTTTGTTTAGACTCAGCTGTGAAAGTGACTGACTACATGCAAATTTAAGATGGCCCTTGTCCCTCAAAGGTCCAAACCAACAAATACTGAGAACTTATTTTGTTTCAGGTTCTTTATCTCAATTTTACATCAGTCAGATTATGCCTGGGGTTTTGAGTTCATTCTTTCTGAAGGGCTGGCCAGAAATACTGCTTTTGGTTTTGTGTTGGTTTCCATTGCAGGAGTCATTCCTTGATAAATCCTGAAAGTCTGGGGAGGGGGGGGGGAAACCACAACCAAAAAACCCCCACAAAACACAAACCAAAAACCCAAATGAAAACCAAAAAAACTCCCAAACAAAAAACACCCCAAAAAACCAGAACCACCAAAAAAAAATCCCAACAAAACTAAACAAACCACACGAGGGCACTTGGACAACCCTTTATGCATGATAGTCCTAAGAACCCTGTTGGGCCCGCTGTGGAGTTTGGTCTTTCATGGCTTGCATTAGGAAGATTTGTTTTTTCTGAGACAAGCCGTCAAGTGTTTGGTTCTGGATTGCTCTGAGCTGTGATTCTGATGTATGTGGGGGAAATGCTTATACATGCTGATTTGCTAGGTACAGCTTAAATATGTAAGCAACAAAGTAGTAGGGTCTTTACAAATGTATTGACATTATATCACAAACCATGGGGGAAGTGCATGCAGTATCTTAAAATGAGGAAGGGATCCTACTGATGCGAAATGCCTGCAACCTTGAAATTAAAGCACTGAACCCGAACTGCATTCTCTTACACTGCACCCGGAATGTGTATCGTTAGTGGGCAGTAACTGCAGTGTGGGGACTCAGAATTCATCATGGGTCTTAGCTGGGTGGCAAGGCAGCCTGTTCGTCTGTCCCCAGTTGCCTCGCTGGATGCTTCTGAGTTGATTTTCCTCATAAGAAGAGACACTATAGAGGTGGAAGAACCAGAAACTCCTACGCTGGTGGTGCTCACGCCAAGAGGACGGTGGTAGGGAGTAAAAGGAGTATTCTCTAGGTATCTTACCTAGTGCTTAGGAAGAAGCTGGTGGAACTTGCTTCTGTCTTCAAACAATAGAGGAACAAGGCAGGAAACTAAAATCTTGGTTAATCCTGGCTGAGGGCAGGTCTTAAGGATAGTTCTTCCTGGTATTAAATAATGCGGGAGAAAGGGATGTGATATATAAAAATGCAGATAAATCAAGAGGCCAATATATATGATCCCGGTGAACAACCTCTTTGCTAAAGCATAATCTTTTTAAGAGTATGAATTTCTGGCACAGGCATGGCTCTACAGTACCCTCCTGCTTTTTACAGAACTGTTCAGAAACTGTGCAGTGAACTTGTTATGAATTTACCACAAGATATTAGACACTTCACATTTACTTTTCATGTATGCGTGCTGTGCACAAATTGGGCTGCAGATTATTGCCTGAAGTCTTTGCAGAGAGATAGTAGGAGACCATTTGTACAGGTTTCTTTTCAATACAGAGGAGTTCATACAGTTTGAAAGAGCTGACTTCAACTGTTTAAAATATTAACCATCTAACAGTCCTGACTGTGATAAGCTATCTCGTACAATAAGGAAGCTGTAATCTGCACACTTGAGGAATCTTTTGGAGAGTGCAGAGATATGAGGCTGATGTATGGTTCAATTTTTTTAATGCAGTGTGAAAGAGCCTCATAACACTGATGTAGTTGAAATGCATTTCTCTTTAAAAACACTGTGTCATCATAAAAGTGAGCTAGATGTGGTATCTATGCCTGTAGTTGGATTTGTGAGGCTGAAATACTTTATGCAAATGCTGAGAGATGGTGGGAAAGACTTGTTGCTCATTTTGGAAACAAGCATATAGTTAATTGATAGCATAGCGTAGGACTTTGTATGCTTTCAGTCAAGGCCTATAAATGCCATGAGGCAAAAAGGGTTTAATCTTCCACTTTAATACACAAATTAATATATGAAATACTGCATATCTTTTATTAATGGAATTTTTGAAGCACTGCTGAGAACTTGCACAAATGAGATATGGGATAGAATGACGTAAAAAGTGGAATTAGGCCAAGCATCTCCTCCTGCTTCACAGGACGTATGCTGAAGGAGGGCAGAGCTGAAGTGTTGGTGAAAAAAGTTTCCTTAGGCTTCTGAGAAATCCAAATCCAAGAACATATTGAAATATTTGAGGGATCTTGAGGCTGATTTGCCCAAACTAGTGTGGATTCACACTGAGGTTATTCCACAGACAGATCTGAGATGACCTGTTTTATAGAAGTCCCAACATGACAGTTGTTCATAAAAGCAAGTCTCTGAAGTCTCTGCAAGTGAAACAGGGCTGGTGTACCCCCATCAAGAATAAGGAGAAGCAGCCTAAGTTGGTTTTTTTCTCATTTTTGAGCCTTTAAAAATATGTTATCAAAACTGTCAGCTCTGCAGGAAGTCTGGTCTGTAAAATTGACTGAATCCTGGCAAATGTTGGAGTTCAAGCTGCAGAAAGTCAAGTGGCAGTGCTGAGTTACCTGGGCTGTGCAGTGGGGGAAGGGGATATCTGTTGGCAGAAAGTATCTCCTTTAAAGTTTTCCTGCGCTAGCTTAAAACAAAAGGGAGCTCAAACTTAATATTAACTGCTGACTAAAATGTTTAAAAAGCATTGTTTGATTTCATAACATACTTGTAACAGCAAGAGAGAGCACTGAGGTAAAAACATGAAGGAATTTATGATCGAGATTCATGGAACAGAAAGCAGAAAAACTATTAGCCCTACCTGAACAAGAAAGCTTCATGCTTTAAGTGGCTGGATTTTGGAAATTCCTGATTTATCCCATATGTCCCACACACTGTGTTATTAGTAACTGATAGCCACAAAACTGGAAACTTTCAGATGTAGAAGTTTCGCACTGATTTACACGAGATGAGAATGTATCCGTTAATGTGAAATACCGTGCTTAGCTGCTCGTAACTGGGAATGTTGCCTGTGTGGGTGTCAAACTGGAGTAAGACCCTGACTGTGACAAAATACTCTACACAAGATAGCACACTTTGTTAAGCTTTGTAAAGACGGTTTGTGCCTTACTCCCAATTTTCTAGTGTTTTTACTTGATAAGATTCGAGCTATTCGGGCTCTTAGCATCTCACAGTAGGGCCTTGACTGCACGGTACAGCAGGTGCTTCAAATATGTGCCAAGACATGACTCTGTTCTTTTTCTTCTCCTCCTAGAAATTAATACTGTAGCTGTGGCAAAAAAGCTTCTGACTTTGGGTTTCCTTTTGCTGTTTGTGGTTGTGTTTTTGTTGTTGTTGGATTTGTTTTGGGGTTTTTTTGGAATTAAAAACCGAACCAAAACAAAAAAAAAACAACAAAAAATCCCATCCAAACGTCTGATGGCTAAGTCTGTATTTGGTGTGATCTGGGTGGCAGAAACATCTCTGCCTTTTTGCCGGATTCCCCGGAGAAGCCGTCAGTCCTGTGCCGAGCAGTATCCTTGCATTGAGCATCTCTAGCCAGCCCTGCCAAAACCTCCTGCTCCCCTCCAGAAGTCATGCGATGTCATACAAAGTACCTCAGTGACTTGAAGGATGAACCTATAGTCCTTTGAAGTGGTCTTTCTGTTTACTCTGTAGAATGCTTGGATTTACTTTTGTTTTCCTGCTTTTGCTTTAAATTCATATTTTATTCGATTTGATTGAAGAGCAAAAAAGGAGGAAGACCAAGCAACTCAGCTTACATTGCAAAGTTCATCTTGTAGAAAGCACTGGCATAAGAGCTAGGAATTGTGCAGTTCAGTCCCTGTGGCACAATGCAGTTGACATTAAGGTTTGGAGGTTTTTCATTGACTTGGTGGAAATTAGATGAGGCTCTTAAATTATGTATAAGCAGTCTGCTGACTGCCTTGGTATGAGTGATTTTTCACCTAGTGAGGATAGAAGGAATGTTTTTAAGGCTATTATTGCAGTTTGCAGCGAGGCACAAATCACTCTTGCTTTTGTTAGACTCTGCACGCTTTCTTCAGTACATTAAAGTTTGATATGCATAAAGTGCAGCATGAATCTGAGATTTACACAAGACCAAGGGCTGGGCAGTCAATTACCGTGGCTGTGGTAAGAACGCTTTCTGACAGGATCCTGATAAAGACCTCTGTAGAAGTGGAAATTATACTTCAGCTATACAGTTCTCTATTCATGTCTCTTAATGACTGGCAGTCGTAAAGGCAGCAATACTCCTGCTGTAATACTTGGGTGTAAGAAAGGAGAATGACTGAGCTTTAGGGAGGTAGTTGATGCTTTACAGAATTCTAGCGGTGCCGTACGGTTTGTATCTGAGACAGGCACATCTTGGAGGGTGTGAGCAAGGCTTTCTCTACACCCTGCAACGCTGGGAGCAGAGACCCGCTGTGACAGATCGAAGGGGAGGTTAGGACCTCTCTTCACATGCTCCTCCATCTCTTGCAACAAACCTGCACTAGTGGACATTCACCCTTCTGCTTAGGGTTGTCTTGCCTGTTTCTGAGGATGCCAAATCTCTTGTAATATGTCTTGCAAAACGTTTGGAATTTCCCCGGGGTTTCTCTGTTGAAGATGGTCACTGGCTGTTGTGGTAACACCAAAGGAAATGTTCCCCAGATGAAAACCACGGGGGTGGACACTGCTGATCTGCAGCTCCAGAATTGTGGTAGTAGTTTCTTGCAGTAGGGTATGTCTCTGCGAAGAAGCAGGGGAGAGGGAAGAGTTTTCTAACTGAGGAGTAAAAGTAACCATTAACATGGTTCATGTCAAATGTGAACTGTGCTAAACCCAGCTGACTAGCAGGAAATAGATGTAGGTACTAGGAGCTGAATAGCAGTGGTGCATACACGGCTGGAGATTCAGTAGTAGCAATAATAATAAAATATGTATTTTTTTCAAACAGGATGATTTAAAAATTTGTTAGCTATATGAAGCTACAGAATCTCTGTAAAGAAAAAGACGTTGATTGCAGCAACTGCTGGGTTTGTACCCCCCCTGCTTGTAGCACTGTTCCCTACTCTGCTCAAAATGATGATTATAAAGTACAGCTCTTGAAACTACAGCATTTTGTTCTGTTAGTCATCGTTTTTTGTACTGAATACCAATCAAATATGTGCTCTCTTCAGCTGATACTTTCATCTGAAAAATTCAATTGTCTAGAAAACAACCTAAGTACGTATTTAAGGAAAACAGTCTGTATTTATGCATTAAAATTTAAGCTGCTGCAGCACTATTTTTTTACACTTAGGCGTGTTAGGAGGGAAATAGGTCTGTAAATTTAAAGCAGGAAGAAAAAAATTCCACTGAAAATTAACACACTGATGTTGAATGGTGGTACCAGTGCAATTTTTTTTCTTAAATGAACCACTGTATACTGAAGTCTTTTCATGGACAATTTGTGGGGTAGACACTTGGAAAGCTGTTTCAAATGTACTGTTAGGGCTTCAGGCTTTTCTTGTTCACATAGGGCTAAGTGGTGGTGAGGTGTATTATGTGATCTGCTGTGTATAGAACAGAATGTGGACCTTACTGTATTCTTAGGGCAGCATAATGAGGCTTAGCCTTTATCATAATACAGATTTTAATAGTGTAACATTGAAACTGTTCTAAGTTCCATGTAATTCTTTGGAGAATGTGTTCTCCAGCAAGTCACGTCACTTCCTGAGATGCGGCTTTAATATGCTTCAGAGCTCCTAGAAGAGAGAGACTTTGCAACCAAATTGTTTTCCTGTATCGCATTCAGCCACAGGGGAAGTGCGGAATTCGGTTGTGCAGAATAGCGTGCCGAGGGGCCTTGTGTTGCCTTGAAAGTTGTCGCAAGATAAAGAACAACATGGAAGCTGCTGTTGTACAGCTGAGAATGTAAAAGATATTACTGAAATACGTTGTTTGTAAAAGCAGCTATGCACTAGATTAAAACCAAGTTGAGGTTTTATTTAGGTGGTATTTATATGTAGATGTGGCAAAGCCACATTTAGGGTTCAGCAAGACATGACTTTTGTTAGTTCTCCTGTGCAAAAGTAGATTTTTATTTCCGGGTAGCTGAATGTTAATGCATAAAAATCATGTTCCTGTAACTACATAAAATGGGGTAACACTTGGGACTGAGTGTAGAAATTATGAAAAACCATGTTTTTGGCTCCTCCACTAAATATAACTATTCCTAGTCTTTGAAAATGCTATATTGTTCTTCACAGAAGATGAGATCCAAAATTCACTATTGATCTTTTGCAACAGTGCTTTCTCAACTGCCTAGATAGTTCTTCAATTAAATACAGAAATTGTCTTTAATTCTCTTAAATTGTTCTGTGCTGCTACTGTCAGGCATTAAATAGCTCTTAGAATTCTTATTATGGTGAATAAATGGCCTTGATATTGAGGAGCTAAGCGTTATAAATCCCACTGTCGTAAATCTTCCAGCTTAGCAGAATAGGAACTGCAATGCTCAATGCCATTAAGAGTTGAGCTCAGCAATTCTGAAGTATTTTGCGTAGCTCTGGCACTCGGAGTGCATCGTTTTAAGATTACAGGGGTTTGGAGCTATGCAGTCCTTTGTACTACTCGCTTTCTCTAGTCCTGTGCACTATTGCCCAAACTTAATACACTGAAATACTAGTTTTGAAGCTAAAGAACAGGGCAGACAAAAAAACTAGCAATCCAAACTCTGACAACTTCTTAGATCACACTATACAAAAAACCTTTAACATTGTGTAGGGTGATATTAGGATGAAGAAAAACATTTAGATATCAAACTCCTGCAATATAGGAGAACCATTTTTGACTCGGTTGTCGAGTGATTGCAAATATATTGGAGATGCTTTGTTTTTATACGGATTTTTCTGCAGGGTAGCTGTAGGCATGTCCAGCTTTCGTCCAGCAACATGGAGGCTTATCTACATACTTCTTACAACGGGGATTAGCTTTGCAGTAAACTGAAATGTTACTGGGAGGCCTCCCCCTCTCCCCCATCCCTCCCCAAAGGCAAAACAAAACAAAACCCCCAAAACCTAATCCTCTGAAGTTTCTTACTATTGTGACATAAAGATTAGAAAACTAATAATATCTGTATTTAAAAATCAATGAAATTTTCCCAAGCATGTTTTTTTTGTTACATATTCATACACACTTGTAATATAAGAAAAGGGAAAGTTCAAGTTTTCCTCGTGGGAAGTGTTCTAGGTGGTGGTGTGGAAAACTGGGTGTTTCTCATGTCTCTGTCATCTCTTCTTATTTCTTCTCACAGCCACCTAATCACTGTGAACCTCATTTTGTAGATAGTCTATCAGTACACTAAAAAACATTCCTCCCTCTCAATGCAGCATTCTGTAGTGCTGTGAAGCTTAAGCCTTCCAATGGAGAAGTGGTCCTGTAACAAGGCAAAATATTTTTCTTAGTGAAAGGGGATTGTTGCATTCAGTCACTGTACCCTGGAGTGACTGTATTAAATTAGATGATGTTAATTTGTAATTTTGCCACTCTGTTAGGTAGAGATGGTGTCTGTGAACTTGCATGTACTTTGCCTTAGATATCTAAATGTGTTGAGCTTGAATGACATTGCTGAATTAGGTAGTTCTACTGCTTTCATTGAATCAATTCCTGAGCCACTAGGAACGGAATATGACCAACTGTGCGGTTTTATTTCAGCAGTTTTATACTCATTTGCCTAAATCTGATTTTGAGACTGCTGCCAGCTGAATGAGATTTGTTCAGGTGTTTTGATACTGTTGGAAGCCAGAGGGTTCACCTGGATGTGTTTTGGCCCTGTCTAAGTAGTATTAATAGCTAACATTAGTCATGGGTGAGGTAAATCCTGAGCCTCAGAACTTCTCTCAGCTTGCCTGTGTGAAGCGGAAGTAGTGCTGCGATTCTGAGCAAATTGTTCATTCCTAGTATGCTCTGAAAGGAAAATGCACGTGATGTGAAATCAGTGGCGAGCCTTGACTCCTTGAATCAGCTTAAAATGATTTTGTAAACAATGATAAGGGCTTATGTTCAAGGACGAGCGAGCCCTGCTTGTGTCTAAACTGTTTATGAAAGGCTACTGGGAAAAACCTTGATGAAGTTTCTGGAACAAAAAATTTGTAACTCTGGGATATAAATGAACCACTCATGGGAAACAGAATGAATAACAGCAATCTTACTTCAAATTAATGTTTCCTCTCTGCTAGCCTGCCTCTTCCAAGCTGAGAGGATGTGCAGTACAAAAAGCCTAGCATTCTGCTCCCTAACAGGGGAACGTTACTGTGTGAAATTGGGATGAAAGATGTAGTATTGCTACAGGATGGAAAGGGAATTCAGTCAGTAGTGTTCTGCTGGACTGAGTATCACCAGGGATAGGGTAGAAATACCTGCTATGTAGCTGGTGCTTTTGGGGCTTTTGCGACCATTTTCTTTGCCGTGTCGAGATCAGATGAGGCTTGATATGACCGTGGGATGAGTGTCGCTGTAACTGATGAAACTCAAAAATTGCTGCTTTCTCAGTTCAAAGAGACTTTATGCTTTCCCCTCTCCATTTTTCTATAAGAGGAAGATGCACCTTTTTTGTACTTTGACCAGATTAAAAACGAAAGACACTGCCCCCTTTCACAGACTACTTTTTTTTATAAGTGTCTCATTAGCACTTATAAGGATCGGCTAAAAATGCATTGAAGTTTTAATTGCCTTTGCTTTATTGGCAGAGAACTATCTGAACATCTTTAAAGCCTATATTCTTCCACTTCCTGGTAAAAGGCCTTTTTCTGAAAGACCTCTTCAGTGCTGATGCTTTCTAATAAAAGCTGCAAGCCTTTAAATGAGTTGTATTCCTCGCAGCTTGACTTTCTGTTTTCAGTCGTCTTTCAAAATCGGAATGACTTGTCTTCTGGTGGAGGAAGGGCAGCTGCTTTCTTATTAAAACCCATTAGGAATGTTTAGTCTTCCTGAGTTTGAAAAGCTTGGTCCTGTTTGGCTGAGCTGGCTCTTCCAAACAGCCGTAGAGCGGCATTGCTCGTGTTTGGCCTGGTGCACAGTCTTGTCTGCCTTCCTCTTTCTTCAAACTTTCGGTATTTTTTTTCCCCAAGCCCCACTCTCAAACCAGTTGAACGGGCAATTTGGGGAATCCTGTTGGCAACACTTGCCAAATTCTCTAGTTTAGAACATTGAGAATTCTGTGCTTATAACTGGTTCAGTGTTTAAAAAAAATCATTCCCTGTTTTAAAAATAAATAAATAAAATCCATATATGTAGTTGTATTTCATCCCATTATTATTACGCTTTATTTAAGTATCAAGGAGTCGTCTTCTCAAAGCACAGCCTTCTATTGTGGTAATATTTTCAAATATACACTGAATTTGTCTTCACTAAGCAGTCTCAGAATTAAATTTTTCATATTTAAGACAAAACATTATTTTGGGGGGGGGGGGGTAAAAATCAGTATTTTCTGTAAAGCTGTCTTCAAAGGATTTTACAAAAATGTTAGGAACCACTTGACTAGATAAGAAATATTCATTGAAATCCTTGGAGGAAGTTTTTCTTCCCTCTTTCACCATAGGCAGGCAAAGATGTGAAGAGCAGGAAGAGAGGGAATGAAGAGAATCTATCTTGTGATACAGTTCGATTTCAGCTAAAAATCAGTATTTTCTGTAAAGCTGTCTTCAAAGGATTTTACAAAAATGTTAGGAACCACTTGACTAGATAAGAAATATTCATTGAAATCCTTGGAGGAAGTTTTTCTTCCCTCTTTCACCATAGGCAGGCAAAGATGTGAAGAGCAGGAAGAGAGGGAATGAAGAGAATCTATCTTGTGATACAGTTCGATTTCAGCTATTACATTGCTGAACACTTCTTGCTTTGAAAGATCCAGGGCGGAGTTTCTCTATTGTTATGCTGTTGCTGGTTACATTTTTTTTCTAACAAAGTACTATGTTACATAGAAGATTTTTTCCATTTTTCTGTAACACATTTCATGTGTTCTATCTGTTATTTGGTCAAAAACCAGGTGTGCATTATGTACCATTTCTATTATTCAGCCAAGACATGGTTAGAACCTTAATGTGAACCATAAATATGTACATAGTATTCCTCAAGAGTTATTTTGGGGGTAGGGAGGGGAAATACTAAATTTTGGTAGATATTTGTAAAGTTATCAAATGGTTGCAAAGTTAGTTAATCTTAAATAACCAAACTCTGAGGATTTGGTAAATTCTTTTATCTATTTTTATCCCAAAGTGAACTTTCAAAACTGGGTTTTGACTTGGTTTGAAATTTTACCATGCTTTTTATTTATGGCTCTAAAATCTTTGGAAAGCTTACGTTACAACATTTTTTTCCTTCCCCCCCCACCATGGTGTGAAAAACTTCAACGGTTAAAAATTTGGGCAACTTCTGGCATTGATTTGCATGTAGAACCAGGCAGCGTGATGTGTTGAACCTCTTGACTCTTTCTGTGGGCCTGAGCTGTGGCTGTCGCTGTCACCCACAGCCCGTGGGCTTACTCTGTGCCACTTTAGGAATGGGTTTGTGTAACTTTCTTACTGAATGCTATGTACAAACAAAATTTGAAATAATGTAGTGAATTACATTTCTCTGCTCACTGTGTGGAATAGCAGAATCAGTTAGGTTTATGTATGTTAACAGTTGTTCATTCTGGGAAGTGCCAGCAGAAGCAAGTATGCTTGTTATCAGGTTGAAAAAGGACTGGGGAGAAGGGATGCAACAGTCATTTTAACCTGTATATACTGCTTTTAAAGGATAAATTCATGGTGTCTTATGAATAAAAGATAAGTTAGTCTGATTTAGTGCCTGGAATTTACTTACTTGAATAGCTTCCAGTACTTACAGGCTGACTTAGTACTGGTGTAGAGATCCCTGGTATATGAAGTTTTAAAGCCTTAGTTTAAAACTGAAGAGTGCATACAAACTGCAAAACTTGGATTCAGGTCTTCAAAAATACCAAAGCATTTTTAACTGTTTTCTTACTCCTGAGTGTTTAGATCCCAAGAGGTTGAAAATACAGCTGGTAGCTTAAACAGGCAGTGAGCTGAGCAGCACTGTTTCTCCTACTGATGCACAGCCCCCGAATCAGCACTGCATTTCCTTCACTGAAGTCAAATGCCTTCTAGTCCTCTTTGCTTTTAGTGCTGTAAACAAGTACATGGTTTTAAAGACTGGAGATGAGATCAAGGATCAAGCTTTATAATCGACTTGTCCTTGCCAAATGGAAAAGGGAATCACTCACTCCCTTTCTGCCCTCAATGTAGATAGGAGTTTAATACGGCTTTGTGCTTTAAAACTATTTCTACTGCTGCTCCATACAAATGAGCGAGCCAATTGCAACAGCAAGACTGTTGTGTATTGATTTCCCCCTCATATTTGGTTTAAGGAGGGGAGAAAAAAAGACAGACAGTTGAAGAAAATGAAATGGTTGTAGCAACTCCTTGTGCAGTTCTTGGTTATGGAAATATTTTTGCTGTGCTTTATGCAAAGGGTCAATTAAATCACCCAGGCTTAAAGCTTCCAGGCCACAGGACTTCCTAAAATGATGGGCAGGTGTTTCAGAGGAATGTTATTCCATGGTATTTGTAGCAGGAGGCCCCTGCGATGTCAGTTTTCCCTGGTTATGCATTGCATGTTCCCTGAGAAGTGCACTCATCTCTTGGAGTGACTTTTTAAATGACTGAAGATGAAATAGCGTGGTGAATTCCTAGGTGGAGAAGGTGGGAGGAAAAAAAAGTGCCCCACCAAACCAGGCTGTTGCTGCGGAGAATGATGATGGGATATGGACCAACTCCCTGCAGGTGGAGAGCTGTAAGCTGTGGGAGAAGCCACACAGGGAAAAACCTGCCATGTAACCTTACTGCATTGCTTGCTAGGCTTCTGTGCAGATATGCTTCTAACCATCTTTCTCCATAGCTTCTGTACAAGTAACTTCTTTTTTTTTAATTTTTAAATAGAATATATCAATCGGTAAGTGTTGTTCAGATGGTTTATGCTTAACTCTTGTCAAGCTGCCACTTTTACACAAGCTGCTCTTGAATTAAGTCTGCATTGCTATAAGTAAAATCTCTAACCGGAAAACACTGTTGGTCTGTTTGCAAACAACATCATCAAAGAATGGTTTTGCAGCAAACAACATTTACTCTTAGACTTGCTATGGGGTTGTGAAATAGCCATTTCCTCATGAGAGTATGGGCCAAGTTTCAATTGCTTTGAATTCGTGGACCTGCTGAAAAAAGAAGGACTTTTTAATGCAGAAGAGAAGAGGAAAGAGGTGTTTCAGGTACTCATCTTGCACTTTAGTAAAAGTTAAATAGGTTTTTTATAATGTTAATTATTTGCCACCATTTCTCACTGAAATGATTGTTTTCCTTCATGAAAGCAAAACAACTGGGTGCAAACTCTGGCATGTAACATGATCAAACCCTCGTAGTAGATGTTTTATGAAGAGAATGTCATGTACAATTTTATAGCTTTCCTGAATTCATGAACATTTTGAGGTCTCTTATTTCAGCTTAGACTAAAATCTGGGTCTGAATTTTGCAACCTTGTTTAATTTATAGTGTGCATTTACCACTACTTCAGTGTTTCCTCTCACAGTCTAAAAAACCCCAACCTTTCTGCCTTTTGTGAGAGTCCCCATGTCAGATAGCGAAGCTCGCGCTCAAGAGGTGAGGCCCATTCACAAACCCTTTAATCTGTTTCCCAGTCCATCGGACAGGGTGGTACTTAACTGCTAGATACTTACTACCTCAAACCAGAAACTAATTCACTAATGTTTTCAAGTGCTTTGAAAAGTAATATTAAGTACTAGGTGTTATTTGTCTAACTGAAACACTGACAAACGTGATTTATGTAGGGAGGAATGATTAAGACCATCTTGTGTGTATCTGACAGACTGTCAAAGAAAACCTTACAGACTGTTTATTCTTCCATACAGCCTGCATTATAAGATGCTCTGAAAAAATCCCAAACACCTCCCAAATTCTTTGCTTTAATATACCTTTTATAAAAACATTAAAATGGAAATAAAATCTGGTTTATAACCTTGTATTTTGCTTTGCCGAAACGTAAATAGAAGATACAAAGAGGGAAAGCCAAGTAAAATTCATCACCAGATGTGGTGTCAAGAAACTAGTGTTTTTTTCAACTGTTACTGTGTGCTTTTTGGTCCTCAAGAAATTACTACTGCTCTTCACATTGGTGCTGGCTGGTTTTCCTAGTCCGTGGGAGGAGTGTTCCTGATGCACTACCGTTTCTGTCCTTCCTTCCTTCCTTCCTACCTGCTGGGAAAGCACAGCCGCAGAAGTAAGGCACTGAAGTGTGTTATGGAAGTCTCCTATTTGGTCAGTTTTCTGAATAAGCTGTTGGTGGTTTGTGTGCTTAGGAGGTGCTCCTTACTGCAAAGTACGCTGTAATGGTCGCAGAGGTTTCTGTTCCTGAATCTCCAGCTTTGGTAATGAAAGAGACAAGATCAAGAGAAGTCATTAGACTCGTAAGCACACGTTCATGGGATGCTTAATGGATTAAGTGTGCACAGAAAGAAGAGCTGAGCAAACTAAGATGAAAAGGAAATGAGAAATAGCATGATGACGCTTGGGACACGGCGGTGTCTCTCGCTTCTCTGTTCAGCTCAGTTCTGTGCCTTATCCCAGGGCTCAACAGCACAGGGAGCCTGGGCTGGTTAGTAGTCTGAAGTCATAGCAGCCTATTACTAGCGATCGTGCCTTTCTAATGTGCTGAGTCCTACTACCATCTTGATGTCAAACTACAGTGGACATTTTAGTGATGCTTCTCAAATTCTTCACTGTTGATAATTCTTCACTGGATGTCATATATATATAATATGTTCCTTTGCTAATATGACAAAATTCCATCTAGACGCTGATAGCTAAGAAACACTCAAAACCATTTCTACTTTTGTTTTGTTGGTGGTGTCACTGTCATCCTGTTTGTGTCAGCACCTGCTGCTAATCAGGCATGACATAGTAACGGTTTCTCTGAATTCCGTTTAACAAAAAATAAATTTAAAAATCTGGGGACTGAAGTGGAGGATTTTATGTTGGAACATTTGTTTCATTTCGGCCCTGTTATGCATATACTGATCATCACTAGCAGCATATTTAACTCTCTATTATTTTTTTCATGTATAACTGTTCTTCACCTTGCAGTTTTTGGGAGGACTTCTCATAAGTAGATACTAATGGTCTCTGATGACCCTGGGAGGATTCTTATTTGCCTTTTTGCTTTTGGTAGGTATCATAGAAGCCAGGTATTGTATTTTGTCTGTACCTCTAAAAACACCTTCCTACTTGTGCAATACTGAATATAGCTGAAGAATCATTCTTTGCGGTGGGCTAGGTAGCCCATGTAAGACAGAACTAAGACTACAGAAAGATTTGTGGGGGTGTAGAAAGGTGTAGTGGTATTTGTATTGTATATGTTTGTGGTGAAGGTTACTTACAGCCTTACAGGGTCAGAGCTACAGTTGATACAAACCAATGGAAATTTTCTCTTGATTTCAAAGAAGTTGAACTGAATTCCTTTGTGGATCTGTCCCTGGTGTGTTTTTCACATTGCAACTTAAGCTCCTTGGGCTAGGAGCCTCTTATTTCTGCAAGTCAGATGACCTTGACGTGATCTAGCGCGAATGATTATTTTTGAACTCCTGACTTTTCCGTTTCTAGCATTACTCGACACGGAAAGAGAAGTGTATCAATGCTGTATCACGGCATGGGATTTTCTTGGTTTATGTGACTGTGCAACACTGGGCTCTTTGTCAGAGATTAAAAACAAAAACCAAACAATAGGTAAGCAACAAGGTAGGGAGTGAACTTAAGATCGCTTACGTGCTTTCATCGAACATATTGCTTGCTGTTCTCAGGGCCCAGTCTGGTGGTGACCACCATGGCTTCTCCTGAAGCTTTTGTGCTGTTACACTGAGTAACTTAAAGATCTCTGATGTGAGGTTCATCATGTTGTGGACTATTGATGGCCTGGGATGGCAGTGTTGGGCTCGTTGATCTCTTTGCAGCCCATCTTCCTAATACCTGCTTTAACTCTACCATTGCACTGATGGCCACTTGTTAGTCTGCCATCAGTGGTATCTTTCCGCCTATGCTCTCTCCTGTCTTTCAGATATTTTTAAACAGGGTTACTCTGTTTCTTTGCTGCAGGATGTGTCTGCACACATTTTTGCCTTTTTGCCAAGCAGTTTTAGCTTTAAAGATCTGAAAATGGGTCAGCTCACAGTTGTAATAAGAAGTATCTAAAGCATCTAGTATTACTTACAATATGGTCACAGTATTTACTTTACAGCAATGCTGGCAAAACCACTATTTTCTTCAAAATTAGGTGCATGAAGATTTCTCGTAAATGCATAATTTCTGTGCGTGTTCCAGTAGCTTGGGGAGCTGGGATCCTCACCCCAGCTTCCTCCTGCCTGCTATGCGGTCCGGCTGCGGGGCGATACGCTGTGCCAGGGGAGCTCCACAGTCCAAAATGCTGCAGCTATTTTCAAGACTAGGATGGATTTGGGACAGTGGAATAAGACATTCCTTATCTACATGCTCTACTGCATAAACCAAGCCTTAGGGAAGGTTCAACTAAGACCCAGATCCACTAGATTAAAGTTGTCTGAGAATTTCCATCCAGATAACAGTGAATATTTGTAAGGATGCTTTCTTTAAGGTAATACAGGCATCCCTGCCATGATCACTCATCACTCTGCTGTCAAGTTCTTTGATAATACCACTGTGGGACCTCTTCATATGTATTGTACGTGGCATTACAAACGTTACCTATATCAACTGAGTGAGTTTTCTCTCTTCTTAATAGGGAAGCGAAATCTCTCAGGGAATGCCTTCATGATCTTTGTATGGCATATAGCAGAGCAGAGGTTGGTATCTGTTCAGGACACCTGACTTAGAATCTAGGAAAAATGTGGTTGGCATTTTCTTCTTCCGTAAACTTGCTCCATGAGTCTTCCTGACTAGTTTTCTTTTCCAAAACTGTATTTAATGTCAAAATCACAGGGCAGATTAACAGAAAGTATCCTTCTCCAGGTAATGATTTAGGAGTGCAGGTTATACTACATATTGCAGTTTTACCTGAAAAGCAGCATAAATTGAAATGCTTACTTCAATTTAGACTTTTTTAATTGTGGCCCAACATCTTATTCTCCCCCTTTTGATTTCCAAAAAAGTAAAATTGGAAGGAAGGAGATTTTGAGCATTGCTGGATAAATTTGGTTGGAAACAGACTACTTCAAATAAAGCTATTCAGAAAAATCTATATAATAGCATATAAAGCTATCCCTATTCAGAAGGATCAGATCTCTTTTGATAGAGAAAAAACATCCCTTGATTTATTTCATTACATCATCCATGTCTTTGTTAACCCTGGTCACCTCCATCTCTCTCGTGGCAAGAAATGCTGTTAGTTCTCAGAAAAGACTTAGGAGGGATTGAATTCTCTTCAGTTTACAAGAAGCTGCAAACAGGTTCAAAGAAAATGCCTTGCCTGTTCCAAGAGGAAGGTTTTTATCTGATAAGTAGCTAAATCAGAGAGAGGATGTTTCAGTGGTGGCAGTTTGGAGACGAAGGTTCAGTTTCCACTTTAATGAGGCCTGCCTGGGTAACCCCCCTTCAGTGGAAAGCTTATAATATCTCAGCATACAGTGATTTAAATGCAAATTAATTGAAGAATTTATTAATTTACAAATGTTTTGATTTTGATTATACTTTTGAAACAAAAAAAGCAGAATTTTCTTTAAAATACTAAAGGCAATGTTTTGCTTATGCTGATACAAGAATACAGCAGGTGTGAATTTGCCCATGTATTTGCCAATATAAAGAAGAACGATAATTACATTTTTCTAGGTAGAATTCAGCAAGTTTACATGTTTGAACCTTACAGATCATACTTAAGGCACAAATAGTTGAGGCAAAGAAAATTATGGTGGCTTTTCAGCTGGCTGAGAAACAGAAGTATGTAAACAGCAGCCTAATGTTGGAAGTAGAAGAAAGCAATACAAATCTGAGCTTTAAAGTGGAAGTGGCAGAGTAAAAATACATGTATTGAATCTCTCTTTTTTTATTTTCAAAGAAAAACCACACCTTTTTGTAGGCTATAAAAGGCAGAAGGCCTTTTAGGAATATTTCTGTAGCAGTCCTAGTATTTGAGTATCAATGCTGGAAGTTAAATATCTTCAGCGATTTCTGTTTATATATTCAGTAAGTAGCTTTGGTCTTAGAGGATATATTCTTATTCTTTATATATGCTTAAATTGTGTTATGATAATGGGTTAACTATTAAAGTTTTATGTATCATTCCTTTTTTAAAAATGTGTAATAATTTTTAAAAGGCAGAGTAGCTTACTCTGAAATATAGACTCCGGGAATGTTTCATTGCATTTAGGTAAAGATTTCAGCAAGTTTTCTGTGACAGTATTAAAAAAAAAAAGAGTAAAATAAATCAGAGTGTGAAAAATGTGTGGATATTTTGACCTCTACTTTTGAAATGTTCTCAATACATCGTGGTTAGCTTGTATTAAATAAATACCTTGCTTTTTAGAATGGGTTTTCTTTAGAAGCTAAATGAAATAGTTCCTAACAGAAAATCGTAATAATTATATGCACCTGTAAACACTTCAAGATAGTTTCAGCCAAAATTGCAGCCAGATAAACATAGCCTATTGCAGCATTGATGCTTGGCCTCCGAAGGTTCTGCAACGAGGCAGACCTTCTACCTTTAAAACCTCAACAGGGCTCAGGTAATTGCATAGGTTAACATCAACACAAAATGATGTTTTTTTGGAGTTGTAATTTGTTTCTGCTTTTCAGTTATCAAAATCTTACTCTTCTGACTGTTCAAATTCCAATTGGAACACAAACAGTGGTCAAAACGCTAGGATTTCCAGTGGAATCCAGTATTTCCCGGTAATCCAATATTAATTCTGTTATTAATAACAGTATTTCTGAGCTTACTCAGATCTAAAATAATCTGCTCTGGGTAAAGTGCTTCAGGGACATCCACCCTAAATCCTGCTTGTATGGAAATGTTGTGAATATATTCCTTGAAATTGTATCTATACAGTATCTTTTGTGAGGGAGGCCAGTAAATGCTTTTTGTCGGAGTGGTTGTAAAAGCAAATCCAAACCCAAAATAAACCACATCCCCCAACAGAAGATTTACTAGCAATTTAGGTTAATAGAGCTATTGATAAAAAGATAAATGGGAACAAACTGCTTAAAAATAACTCATTAATATTCCAGTACACAGGGTGGAAGTAGAAAAATGTTGTTGTGTTTCAATATAACAGCGTGTATGTGCCGATTATAATACTAAAGTTAATTTAAAGCATAAGCTGCCTCAGAACATACTTTGGTCCCACATGTAACTTTTTTGCTTTTACTATTTGGATAGGTAATTTGGCTATAAAGGATTTTTGTTGCCTGCCTTTTTTCTTCTGCAGCTCTTTTTTAACTATTCTAGTCTACAGGAGAATCAGCTTCTAGTTTTTAATGATGAATGAGAACTTACTTAGAAGCAGTCTGTATTTTATCCAAAATAGCTGGAACTGCAAAGACGTCTATAAGATTATTTTTATCTTTTTTTAGGGTTTTGGATTTTTTTAGTTTCTGTCATCTTATGTCTTCGTTTCTTTGTCTGAATCAATACATAAGGCAATGGACAAAGATGTGCTGACAGTCTTTTTTTCATAGCTGGTTCCTTGGCATGTTTGGAAGATGGAGCTGTGAGGGTATTCCTCCCTTGGTTGGGCAGTTGCCAGTTTTTACTGTCTTCGTTTCTACTTGAGAAGTAACTCCCCAGTCTGTATTTCACTGGCTCTAGATGAAGACCTGTTCTGTAAACAGAATGGGATGGCTGATTGTACACTGATAACCCAATGTGGGTGGATTGAAATGTGAGTGGTGGAGGGAGGGGCCAGGAATATCCCCAACTCTACATTTTGGTTTTATTTGAAAGTAGAATTTAATCAGTGGCAATTGTTGAGTAGCCAAAGGTAGCGAAAACAGGCTCCTGCAAGGAGTGCTGGTAGCAGCCCCTAGGCTAAATTAATTAATGTTTCACATTAGAAAGACTCTGGCTCTTCTTATTGAAGACATGATCTGCTTCTGTTGTTTGCAATGTGCCTGTGAATCGAGGTCTTAACAGTATGGGACTAGATAAGTAGTTTTTCTTTGTTAAATTAATTTGTTCTCCTTGCACTGGTGAAGAGTACTATACCTTTCAGCTCTCCAGGAAGATGCTGGCAGCCACTCAAAGCTGTAACCAAATGCACGAATGTGTGAACGCTGACTACTCTATTCCAGTACTTCACGTCATCTTCTTGGGACGGTATGGGGTAATAAACTGGACATTTTTTAAAAAAAACAGCATTTTTTGCTTGTCTTCATTGTCACATGCTGGTGTACTGGTATTTTGGGGACAAGAAGACAAAATGGAGAAAGATTTACACGTTCATCAGTATGGATAGTCAAGTGTGAGCTGGCAAACTGGACTAGAATATTTCCATGCCAAATATCTTGCTGCAAATCCTGTACCAGTTATCAGCAGCATTTTTTGCTTGTCTTCATTGTCACATGCTGGTGTACTGGTATTTTGGGGACAAGAAGACAAAATGGAGAAAGATTTACACGTTCATCAGTATGGATAGTCAAGTGTGAGCTGGCAAGTTGAAAAGTTGCTCTGGAATCTGCGTCTCAAAAAAGAGGTTTTTGTAGTGTCAGACATTTTGGGTTTTCATTTACTGTTACAGATAGATGAGGCTGAACATGTTTAAGTAAGCTTTTCTCTAAATGTAATATGTCTGAGTATTTGTCACCGGTTTGGAATATCATACTGAGCTACAGAATATACATTGGAGGGAGAGACTCCTCAGTGGGATAAATCAAAATTCTGTTTACAGTGTAGTGACTGTTAGATTGGAAATATTTGTAAGTGGGACAAGTATCATGCACTAAGACTGCCTTAGGCATTTGATACAATTACACTTTTTACTGTGCTCTGTATTATTGATCAGGCTCCTTTGCTTCTAAGATGCCACGTACCGTCCTTCCCCTGTGCTCGAGAAATCCAATGGAACAAGAGGAATAGATTCAGGCTGGGATCCCTCTGCTTTCTTGAGGGGCAGGAACACTGAGCCGTACAGCCCTTAGACCTGTTAAGCGTAGCAAGGGCTCTCTGTTGTAAGTAGGCTGTTCTCCCTGTTCCCCCATTCAGCTAGAGCCCAGTTGTTTATTGTCTTGTATTTCAAGTTAGTGGAAGTCTTCTTTGCTTGACTGTAATTTGAAGGTGCCTGAGGATATGAAACTTAGCACGGTGCTGAAACCGTGTCATGTTGGTCTGACACCAGCTTGTAACACTTAATTTCCTCAGTAATAAACCCAAGTAAAAGCACTGCCTACCATGAAAGCAGCAGATAATAGCTATTATCATCACAGAAGGATTCAGGGAAAGACATAGTTTTAAATATGTAGACCTGTTACTTGAATTAAATAAAATTCATATTTTTGGCAGCTCCTTGAAATACATTTAGTTTATGAAATACCTGAGGAATAGTTGGACAACAGCCTCGAGACTAATAAAAACATTTTTCTGTAATTATTTATGTCTAAAAGGCTCTCTAAAGAGACAGAGAAATGGTGTGTTTTGCTTTAAAATTAAAATATTGTCTTGGTATAAAAGCTACATAAGGGGAAAGTAAATGATTTTCAGGGACCGTGATTTTGATGCAGAATTGCCATTTCTAGTAGCTGATCCCTTGGAAGAACTTCAGCATGTTCTAATGACAAAAAGATCACGTTCTTTCTGCAAAGCAAGCTATTTCCGTATCAAATGGCATCACTAGGCTATATTGTCTGCAGTTCCAGGGATGATATTGCTGTTAAAATTACTGTCCCATAGGCTTTACTTGACCCTAAAGCAGATACGTATATGCCAAACATATGGAGGTTACTGACAATTGGGGTAGGTACAGAAATGGTTTTAAAATGCCAAATTCTGTAATGCTGGAACATATCCCAGTTCTGGATTACAAAGCAACATGGATTTATCGGTGGTCAAAAAGAGGTGGAACTAAAATTAGAATTAATTAACATGGATGCTGTTCAATACTGAGCTTTGGCGTCAGAGCGCTGGAGAAGTTACAAGAAGTGCTGATGATGGTGATAAGTGGACACAAACCTCTTTACATTCTGAAACATGTTCAAAGTCCAGTCATACATTAATTACCAAGTGAAGAAAGTGTCACATTCATTTACAAACCCAATTTCTTTTTACAAAAGAAATAAAAATAAAAAAACACTGTTCTCGTTATGTGATGGAGATTCTCTGAAAAAAAAAAAGGTGTCTCAAGAAGCCTGAATTTAGGCTTTCAAATCCAGATCATTTCAGCCCATCTTCTTTTCTAGCAACATTTCTCAAATGAAAATTGTTTTCCTGCCGTTAGACTAATTTACAGTTTCTGGTTCGCCTGGGCTTTATCCCATTCAGAAAATAATGGGCTCCTATTATTTGAAATCCAGCACTGAGGTTTAGACCTGTCCTGTCCAAGACAAATCTCGTTTGGGAAGCTACTTGCTATCTGTTACTTTCCAGCAGTGGGATGAACTTGAGGAGTAGGAGACATGAATGTGTTGCATCTCATATTTCTAATATAAAAGCCATACTTGGACAGGAGCATCAGACCGAGCTGTGTGTGTATATGGTCATCTGTGCTATAAGACCCTTCATATGAAGGACACTGCCCTGCCCTGACATTGTCACAGCGTACACAGGCTAAGTGGTAGGGCCATCAGTGCATCTCAGAAAAAGATATACCCATATTTAATTTTGCCTCAATTTTGCTAAAATATGTATATTAGTATCTGAGAAGTTATTTTTATCACAGGCTTTGGAGCTTGATGATCCAATGCTTTCAGAGTTTTCTCCTGATGGGAGGAGAGATTGCAGTCTGCACAAATAGCAGGAATTGTAATAACCTAACATTCCCATTTATGCTGCCAAGAATCACAATGCAGTGAACAGAGCTGTATCTGAAACTAGAATATAAAATGCTGTAGAGCAAATTTCAGTTTAGATCTTTGTGTTCTTTTTTGTTACCCGTACAGGTTGACAGTCCCTGCTGTAGTTCCTTATTACTGCTTCAGTCTTTAAAGACATATGCACAAGTAACACTTTGAAGTGAGAAAGTAGGCTGTTTCACTTACTGTATTCTAAGAAAACTAAACCAAATATAAAAACTGCTCAGATAGAGCAATGTTAGTGTGTCTGTGACTTTCCAGTCTTAAACAACAGAAATCTAGCAAATACAGATCTCACTGTGTTCTGGATCTTAACCACTTCTCTGAGTTTTAGACTCAAGGCTTGGCCCTTTCTGTGGTTTTTGATGGATATTTTGATGGATTATTCTCACTTTGACTCATGCTTCCAGAAGTTACCATTGGATTGAGTTCTGCTCTTTTGTGCGGAATCATCACTGCTTCCTCTTCTTAATATCTCAGTTTGAGAGTTGGGGGCTTCACCTTAAAAGATCATCCTTATCTTTTTTGTCTCTTGTACCAACTGTTCCTCAGACTGCCCACCTCTGAGGCTTGTACCAGCACTGCTGCGTAACATCCAGTGATGCCTTCCAGAAGGCACATCAGATCTTTGCCCTTCAAAACCAAGGGATAAAAGCTGGGTTGGTTGGTTTGGTTTTTTCCTTCAGTTTTTCAGTATCTAACAAAGAATTGTCATAGTGTAGTCTGATTTTCACACGGTGGGCAGTGTTGGTGAAAGTGGGTTTAAAAGGTCAGATGTCGCAAAGAGGAAAAGGTACGTGCTGTTAAGAAACAAAACTCAGAGTTGTCATGGGGACTTGGAGACACCCTGAAGGTTATACTGTAGATGAGATTGTGATCACTTATAGTTGTGAAGGGTGAAAAATATCTTTCCATTTACCAGCAAAACAAAAATCAACAGTCCTCTGCAATGAGTGTGAGAGGAAAAAGTACGTGCTGTTAAGAAACAAAACTCACAGAGTTGTCATGGGGACTTGGAGACACCCTGAAGGTTATACTGTAGATGAGATTGTGATCACTTATAGTTGTGAAGGGTGAAAAATATCTTTCCATTTACCAGCAAAACAAAAATCAACAGTCCTCTGCAATGAGTGTGGCATGCCTTGCTCATTAACTGTATGGCTGTGGGTGTTACAACATGTACGCGTACCAACACTGTGGCCAAATGATTAAGTGGCAGACCTGGCATCTTTTTCGGTGTTGGGACAGATTACTTCAATATAGCATTGGGAACAGGCATCCCAAGGATCTGTGATACCTCTGAGGACGAATTCTGCTCTGAAGGGCACGCGTAAGTGCGACTTCTTGTGGCTGAGGGTTCCTCTTGGCGTAATTCTCAAAAGAGTGTCCAAAGGGTTTGTAATTGCGTGGGAATGATGTCCATCTGCATGTGGTGGGTCATGAATGCTGTGCTGTGGCCCCACGGGAGGGACATATGAGCTCTCCCTGCCATCTCTCGGTAGGTGCCATCGGAGTCAGCCACCCGCAGTTTTCAGTGCAGCTGGTTCCACTGGAGTTCGGTGATGAAGGTATCAATGCCAACACATTGCTGATGCTTAGTCAAAATAATGCTGCTGATTGCAACCCAGATACAATCCCTACCTATTATAGCAGCTTTAGGTTTTATCAGGCTGGTTTTCTTGTGAGCAGTACTTGCTGTTGAAGGTGACTGCCCTCTGTAAGAGGAGGGGGAGACTCCCTTGCAGGGACTGTTTCAGTCTTTCATGGGGTTACTGAAGTTTGTGTATTCTGCTACTGATGTCTTCCTAGAAAGGCCTCCTTTAAAGTAACCTGCTACAAAGACACATAACTGAATGTTTCCTTTTGACACAAAATTACTTCCCCCTCATTCACAGAAGCTTATTTTTCAGAGAATATTTTTATTGATCTTTTTTTTGTTCCTCTTCTTAAGGCTGCTGTAGTCAGTGACTTTAGAATAAAGCTTAGATTACTTCTGAGAGTAGCTCAGTAATGTGTGTGATTCATCATATTAGAATGTATAAAGGCTAGAAGCCTCTACTACTGTGTATAATGTGACAAATACAAGTTTTAGAAATGAAAAGGATCTGGTAAATGATGGATTTTGCTTTAGTGCTATCAATTTGATGATTTAAACATGCAGTGTTTTGGGTTTTTTTTTGCATTCCTGTTCATGTTATGGTGAACGTACAGCTGCCAGTGTCAATGGGCTGTTTATAGCTATAGAGGAGCAACAGAAAATGCTGATTGCAATCTGCATTACTGGTAGGTAGTCTGAAGTTGTCTACCAGGCAGACTGGTTTTAGTTTGTGCCCTACTGGAGGGCACCATGGAGACCCTGTTTGTCTTAATAGTGGGATAAGACTAAGACAGCAGCATAGAAGTGACCTGACTATGCCCTCTGACCTGCTTTGCCTGCCCTAGATTTGGCAAAATGGATGAACCAGAGGTTCCAAATCAGCTGGGTAATCCCTTTCTGGCACCAGTGAATGTATCAGTTGCATCTTGTGAATGTAACTCAGTGTGACAAAACAGTGATGGCAGCTGCTCCCCGTCCCACGTGTCAACTATCCCAAGCAAATCTCTGCTTTCACTAATCACTGACTTGCAACACTTCATCAGAGCAAACATTGGGTTATGCTGATTTTTGGAGGAGATGTAGGTCTTACCCACTTCATCCCCCCAAAGATCCAAGGGCACTAGCTGAAAAATAAACAGCTGGTTTGGTACTGTCTTTATGATATAGGTGGTGAAGGAGGAAAACATGAAGTAGAGGAAAAACTTACTTTGTAAGAACTGGTGTGGTTTCACCTCTCAGATACTTGAACAAATATGCTTGAACATAAGAGCAAACCTCATTTTCCTGGAATACTCTAAAATACATTTTGTATGTGTAAAAATAATATCTTTGGAAAAATAATGGGTTTTAACTTTATAAAAAGAGAGGGAGAACTCAGTGCTGTTTATCCTGTACCATCTCTTTAAAATTCCCTTGAGTATTTCCAGATTTCTTGAAGTGTCTATTAGTCTCTGAAGCGTTCCAGTGACTCAAGCTCCTGCTTTCTCCTTTATTCTTTGTTATCTCTTAGACTAAGATGATGTGCTTCTAATTTCTTGTCTGGTATTGTAATAGGCACGTCTGACTTTTTTTTTTCCCCACCTTAGAAATACATGGTTCTGTTTTTCTTCTCTCTAATACGTGTACAGACACATACAGTATTTTTATCTTGCTAGGTTGTTCTCACCATGGCTTTCCCCTGTACAGGGCCTTCCTTTCTCTTTTATCTCCAGGCTATGTTCTTGTCTATTCTGAAGATATTATAAGCATAAAGTGTTGTTCATCACTTTACTCTTTTTCTGCCTTAAGACCGACATCTTAATATTTCACTGACTCTGCATGAAGTTTAGGTGAAGATGACTTCAGTTAAACTTGTCTTGTGTCTGAAGATCAATGTGACCTTATGATGTGTATGTTTGAATACGAATCAGTGAATAAGTTATGTCAGACCACTGTAATCCATATTTTTTTCTGCTTTCCTCAAGAATGCAGCTTTTTGAGCCATGTGATTAATACTTTAGATGAGGAATAAAACTTGTTAATAAATAGTTTGTGCAAATTGTGCATCTATTCAATAAATAAGGCTGCAATCGAAAGTATCTAAAACTTGTCAATGACTGTAAGGTTGCCGTTTTTAGAAAAAGCACTCAACATGAGAAAGTGTTCTAAACTGGAAATGGATAGCTACTGTGGGAGAGGGGATGTTCGAATGTTTTTATTGTTAACTGTTCTAAGACTCTTTAGCAGTGGGACGTACATCTGGGAAAACACCACCTTGCTCTTGTTCACCTGGCTTCATTTATCAGTATTGACAAGACATAACTAACAACAAATGATGGAACTTCTAGTGACTTTCCATTGATTATCTCTCATTTAAAGTCTTCCTGCTACACGCTCTTCAGTTACTTTTCAGTGTAACTCTGAGATAAACCTTAACTTAGCTGTTTCACTTGTGCATGTGAAAATGGAAGAAATTGTACTGTTTCCAGGAATCTCTAAGGCTGTTGGAAGATCAATTTATGGAAGAAACAAAAAGTATTGACTGGAGGAAGCTATAGATCCCCTTAATGGAGAGCTAGTAACATTCATGAAAAGCAGATGGCTTGGGTATTGTTAGGGAGGTAGGAAAGAGTTATGGTCTGTTTTCACAGAGGTGATGGGGGCAGTGAGATTTGTGTCCAGAAAAGGTACTTTGTACACTTCAGGGACAGTTTATTAAAGTCAAATTACTCAATTACAAGAGAGCTGATTGAATAAACTGCTTTTTAAAGTGCAAATAACACCTTTGTTTTGTATAAAATCGACAGCATTAATAGTTACAGTGAATCTTTTAGTCTGAACGAAACTGATTTGAAGTACCACTGGTTGTCTTTTTCAACATTAAAAAGAACCAACTTACCAGCACCCTTTGGGGGGTGGGGAGCTATCTGTGTAAACAAAGGAACTTAGTACAGGGCCGGTGCTCTATTGTGTTGGAAACAGTTCCAACCTGCCTTCTCTCTTGGGTTGGTTGTAATGGTGGCTAGGTAGTACTGTTGCTTGAACTAATGGAAAGGCTTGTTCTTGACACTGGTCAGTTTGGTAACTGAATGTTGTAGCTGAGCATGGGAATCAGGTTTTATTATAAATTGTGGGAATGGGACCGTTTAGAATGAATATGTGATAATAACACAGAAGTCTTGATCAATATCCAACAAGTCACGAACAACGACTGCGGTTTTCTTGTTTTGATTCCAAGAGAAATTAAGACTCTTGTTAGAAGTTGAGTTACCTTTGCTTGGTTTTCAGTTGGTTTTGTAGTTATAACAGGAGTTTTAATCTATGCTACAACTACCTTTAACTACTGTTAATTAATTTCAAAGGTATTTAGCCAAAAGTTCTTTCTGAACGGAAGTGTACAGTGCTTAAGGTGCTGACTCAGTAATGTCAGCTTTAACATGTCTGTATTGCCATAGTGTGGAAAACTCCAGGGAAGTTTAAGCGTGTCAAACTAGTCACCAAGGAATTGTTCTATCCGCGCACAGTGGAACTCTGCATACTGGTTTCCGACCACCCTGGCTAGCCTTATACACTAGGCGTTGTTAGCAGTTCTGAGTTTCCTTTGCTTCTGGGAGCCTGACTGCTTTGTCTCGAAGAGCAAAGAGAACTTCCTTCCAATCCTGCAACTGTTGTGGCTGCTTTAGGTTTTTTTATAACTGGCTTTTTCTTTTAAAATAGCATATTGTATTTTACAGCAGCTAGGATTTTTGCCTGGCAATTTTGTTTTCAGTTTTGACATTTAAATTTCCAGAGTATTCACAGAGTGGAAGATGAGAACCATTTTGGTTGGCTCTAGGCAAGTGCAAAGTTGATGTAGTTTTATGAGATTCTGAAAACCTTGAAGTTTTGGAGCAGTGGCAAAGCAAAGAAGATGTCTGCAACTTGTTGCTGCTGTCATAGTGCTGGAGATAAAGCTAAGAGACGAAACCCTTCCAGGACCTTGGTCATTAGTGCAGAGGCATTTATGAAATATTAAGTCTGCATAACACTTAAAATTGACCAGTGAAAAGAAATGTCCTTTTCAGGTCCGTTTCTGAGCAATGGTCTCAAATACTGACAGCATAAAAGCCCAAGCATTTCCTTCAAGCTCAGCATCCACTAAGTTTGCTTAGCTAATGCGTGGTCAATTTTCTCTTTAATTTCCTGTAGAACTACCCATTCCAACCACTGCTGTGTCTTTCCCAAGGATGCTTCCCTCTGCTACATATCAGGGTAGGATTAAGAGCTAAAGAAACATGCTAATTACTTAGTGGGATCAGGATCTGCTAATGAGATGGGGTGTTACAGTCAAACACTGGTCTGTAACAAATCTGCCTTCAGATAATTTGCTCAGAGCAGATTTCTGTCTCAGTGAACTAGATACGTGTTTCACTTGACAGTCACATTTATTAATAGCATTAACAGGGAGGGGCTTTTGTTACAACAGCCGAAAACCCTGAGGCACACACTCGTATTCCACTGGCATATAACATGAACTGCATCCGTGTCTTGTACAAGTCTTTCAAGGGTGTTCGTTTTCTTTGGAGAGAGAAGCCAATAAAAAGGTTGTGATGTGAAGGTGATCCTGCCAATATTTTTGTTCGTACCTTGTGTCACTGACTTCAGGTGGAGTATGGGTCAACAAAGTATGGTTCCAGACCTTGATTGAGCTAATATTGATCAAAGAATGAATCTGGAAAAATGTTTCTTTCAAGTTGATTTTGAAAAATGGCTTGTAATTTTGAAGCAGAAGTGTAAGCTTCTCAATGGTATGTCAAAAGAGAGACGGGGGTGGGTCAGGTCCTCCGCACTTCCAAACAATTGCTAGATTCCCAGTATACTTGGATTATGGAAGCTGGGCTAAAGGAAAAGTAGGAGGCCCACATGCTGTCGAAGTATTATGAGAGTTGTTATCCAACTAGCTCAGTAACATCTAATTCTAGAGAGAAGGTGGTGCAAATCCTATTTACAAGTAATATTCCTGTAGAAAAGTGTAGTTTGTAGCACTATACGAGATAATTACAGTCATTGAAAATCCCAACAATGCAGGAACACTTAGCTTAAGAAAAGAAACGTTAAGCAGCTTAACACTTTCAAGCTATCAGGAGAATAGTGACCTGGGCTTGTGGAGTAAGCATAGAAGACAGGCTATTTGAGTTTGGTACATATGGGTAGTGAGTCATACACCATAAAATGGTGCCGTGTTAGCGATCTGCGGATAATGTAGATTTCTGTCCCGTGAAGAAATGTATAGATAATAAAGGAACGCATCAGTAAACTCATGGCTCTTGCATGAGTCTGAAATTACAATTTCAATGCTTTCTTAAATATGTGTCTGTGTATAAATCACATTATAACAAAATTATAGTTCTGATGGCTAATAATGCCTTTGGGTTTTGTGCTTTGGAGTGCAGAGATGCTGTCATGACGGGGAACAGTGGAAGTGTCAGTATGAAACAAATACAAGCGTTGTCAATGTTTATGTGATTGCTTAGTAATTTTAGTATTAAAAAAACAATTACAGCAGAAGCTTTGTTTACAAGCACCTAACTTTTCAGGATTGATACCATTTTTGTTTAAATTCATTTAAATGTGGAAATGTTAAAGAAACACACAGAACCTATGCTTTGCCTTTACACCTTCCTTACAGCTTTATGATAACTGTAGGGCTTTAAATTGTGCAGAGTGCTTTGTTCCCAGCTACCAAAGGATTTATTTTTGTGGCTAAGATCAACATTCTCACCAAAGGATTGGGTAACATCAGCTAATGTAAGAAAACACTAGTGTTTTCTAGTGGGGAGGTCTCCCACAGGAATCACGGTGTCCTTGCATTGTGTTGATAAGTCAGAAGAGAAGCTAGTCCAGACAAAACAGTGGCTTCTCCTTGACCACATAAAGAGAAGCAAATGTGGGTGTTCAGGGAGCTAGCTCTACTGACAGAAGAAATGCAAACTTCTGGAGCAGTAACAGGAGCAAAATGAACAGAGAATGTGATTTAGCAAACAGGGGGTGTAGGGTTGGAAACAAAATGTGAAGGCAAGTAGCAAGGATTAAAGAACAGCTCCAGTATTAATGAAGATTGAGGGGGAATTACTGCCAGGAATACAATTTCTGCGACACTTGGGAGGAGAGAAGTACCCAATGAATGATAAACCTGAAAGGTGTTGTTTGATAGGGGTAGTAAAGATGATGCCTGGAAGGAAAGATAAGCATCCAAGTGGAGAATGGCAGCTTTCATCAACCGGGGTAATGGTGGTGGAATAATAACAAGGTGTGGGCCATTTATTTGGTGGAATTGACATTTTAATTATTACCATCTTGTACCCCAATGTAGAAGATTACCAGTGCTTGATACTCTAAAGCATGAAGCTTAACAGTAGAGGATGTAGAAAGCTAGTAGCAAAATCACTAGTGGTTATCTCAGTGCATGTGTTTTCAAGTTGCATTAATGAATCAAAACTGAATCTTTTAGTAAACCAGTATGAAAAATCTGTAGATGACATAAGAGTCTCCCCCCACCCTCCAAGCTTCGTTCTGACTTGTAAATGGATAAGATAACCAAGGCCTGCAAGTTACTGCTCGGCAATGCTGTGAACAGCTGTTACTGTCACCCCCAGCAATGATGTAAGAGGGACTGGGAAGCTCAGCTAATGCTGTTGAGACCAGTGGTCTGACAGAAGAAATCTCTTTTTAAAAACAAAAAAAAACCCAACCCAAAACCCTTGCAGAAAACAACTTAGGAAAACTGGGAAATGGAAGTAAAGCAAAAACATTGGTATGGGAGGAGATTTGGACTCCTTAGAGATGTTTCTGAATAACATATTTTGCAATTATAGTACCCCATCAAATTTAATCTTTATCTGTAGATTTCCTGATTTCTTGAGACACTAGTTAGATATCCCAACTTAAATTTCATTTCTGTGTGAAAAAAATAAGTTATGAAGATGTTTAAATGGTGTCACACCAATGCCATGTTGTTTGAAAATGTCTTTTGGGTGTCTCACTGGGCTTTTAAGGATCAGTCCTGTAATGTATGAAAGGATGCTTCCTTTTTGTCACCTAAGCATTGGCATCTTTTGGTTCAGATTATACAAGTCTTGCATATGGTAGTATTTTAGCAAGACTTCTCAACATTTATTTGACTTTTTAAAGGTAACAAATCTCTGTATCCACCAGGAAGAGGATCAATAGGTAACTGTTCTCAACACAAAGTGAATTAAGCCTGCTAAATCTACCTGTTAGCTTAGTCCAGCTACTGAGATTCAGGAATGGGTTATATTTCTCCATGACTGAAAATTTTGTGTGGTTGCTGTAAGTCCTCGTTAATGTTGGAAACTCACAGTGTGATCATTCATTCCACATAGAAAAAAAACTCGAGGTTTTGTTCAGGTTTTTTGTAGGTTTCCACAGGGAGTATGCTTTTGTTTGTGTATGTATGTCTGCTTATCTGTGTATGTAAATAGATGTTTACACAACAGAATTATGGTGTATTTTTTAATGTAGAACTGTGCACTCTGGTCTGAACAGCGGGGAACCCTAAAAGCTCATTTATGTGTGCCTCTTACCTCCTCTAGTGATAGTTGTGGTGTCCTGGTGACTATTGCACCTCTGCAGAAAATGAGAGCTGAACGTGTTGATATATGATTTGGGTTCAAGACAGAGTCTTACGTTACGCATGAAAATCTTTTCCTTGGTTTGTGTTTATAAATCAGGCCAAAAGTGCTGGTAAAACATCCAGTGGAGGCTAACTGGCTTAGCAATTGCATGTAGCTAAGCAGCCTAACGCTGCTCAAAACACTTATTGCTTCCTTTTGTTCCTCTAGAAGTCCAGTCCTGTATCAAAGCAGCACTGTTCTGCCAGCTCTTCTCCTCTCTCTTTCCTGAAATGTATACCTTTATCAAAATAGGAGTTCTGCATTTATTACAATAGACTATCTAAATTTCTTGTATATACTGGAGCTTAAAAGACAGCAGGTTAATTGTGCACAAGATAACGTGCCATACTGGAATTATATAAAAGTTTCCTTGAACTTTTAAAATACATGTGTTTGTAGATACAGATTAATTACAAGTGTTTATCATATTCACTAAAAGAATATGTGAGAGTATTTCTGCAAGTGTGTCTCAGGATCTCATGTGCAAACTCTTCATGGAGATGATCTATTTGTTTTTAAAGTTTGTGAAATGGAGATGTAAGTGTTTGATAACTGGGAATGTGGAACCTTCACATATAAGAAAAAAAAAAAAGCAGCTCCATGGCTGTGCTTTGAGGCTCTGCCCTTCGTTCTTAGCATAAGGGCACCTTTTTTGAAGTTGGCACATCCAGGGTTTGATGCTTTGGTCTTCTAGTAACAATTTTCTACTTATTATTTTCCATATTCAGGGATGTAATAGGCAGTCAGAATGTCAGGAGAATTATAAACCACTTGTATTTATCTTTATAAAAATAATTCTGGTGGATTCATGGGCATATTTGCATGACTAAGATTAAGTTTATTCATAAAAATATAGTTCCTGCCTTGCTAGGTCTGAAGAATGGTTCATGGGTGATAGAAAAATAAGAGGACATAAGAAAGGGAATTCAATTCAAAAGCAATTCAGTTTGCATTTTTTTTTTTCCCTCCCCTCTTTC
>NW_009610322.1:104895-135092 GCF_000690535.1 Cariama cristata
CCTTCCCTGGGTCCGTTGGTGAAGTGTCAGTCTCATCAAGTATTTTTCCCTGGGTAAAAGTGGTTGCCTGGGGAAAAGTCACTTTATTTCTGTTTCCACATCTGTTTTTTAGAGGTTGTTGGTTTACTTTCGGGGTGGATGAAAAAGACAGCATTGTTTGGGTGATTGTGTATGCTGCCTTGCATGGCGTAAAGGCAAGGCTGCCTGTTTTTCTCAGTGCTCTGCGCCCCAGGATTTTTACGCTCTTTGTGGATATGCACATACTAAGCTAGAGGGGTGACCAGGATGGGGGTGCACACCCTTTAAGTGAGCTTCTCTAGACTGCGGCTCTGATCGCAATCTTAGCTGGGTTTAAAACTCGCAGACTTCCGTCGCACTGTCACTTGTGTCTTTAACCATTAGATAGGGAATAAATGAAAAGAGCTGTCTTTTGAAAGTCAAAAGTACTGCTCTAGCACCACCGGTTTGCTCTTGGTGAGTTTATTCCAGTTTTCTTTGTTCATCTACTTTTAAGTCATAAAGCAAAATGTTTTTTCCTTGATTTCTGATGCTTTCTTTTATGCTTCTTAAACATTGTGCTATGGCAAATGTGACAGTTGATTGCACATTTTCCACATAACCAGTTGGCTATATATATAAAAGATGTCATCCAGACTTCATAAAGATAAAAGTTAAGTTGAAAAGATCTTTGGATCTTCCAAGTTTGATTGCTATAACAAATATAGAACCCAATGCAAACACTTATGAAATTAGCAAAAATTAGCACACATAAGAAAACGTAATGTAAATAATTATAACAAAGTGAAACGACCCTGATGTTTTTTTATTTTGTGTCTAGTTAGGGTGAACTTGTCATAACTTCTAAGAAGGCTTTAGATTTCTAATGCTGTGTGGTTGCTTGCCAAATATTTGTACAACCTTTGTAAAAATGCTACCGTATTAGATACATAGTAGATGCAGAGTTCATTGTTGTATCAACTAGTGTAACAAATTCAAAGTACAAGAGGTGAGTAATTAAAAATTCAGGAATATACTTCTCTTACTCATGGAGATTTATGCTAGAGGCAGTCTTAGTATTTGAAGTCAATCACCAGTCCCAGTAGTACGTTTGGAGAGCCGAGAATGCGCTGAGTTGTGCTCTTTTCTCTCTTAGTACAGGGAGGTGGCCATACTCTAAAGGAACTGGCAGGAAGGAGGAAGAATAAAAGAGCTTTTGCCTGCATTTAAATTTATTTTCTTTTTTCCCAGTATGCCATATCCAGCATGGTTTGAGAAGAAACTTAAAAGTGCAGAAAAACGTTGCAGTTTCAGCCATGCTTTTCACACCGCTTTATAGTGCATAATGTAAAAACGTGAAAGTCAGCACTCCCATACCTCTAAAATCTTTTCCAAGCAATTTGTAATCATATATGTAAAGCATATCTATTTATAGGCAGAAACATATCTTACTTATTGGAGGCTTCACGCTCCTTTTGAAAGGGTCTGTAGAAACAATGAATGTATCTTGCTTACACTGTGGTATTTCTTTTTTCCCTTGTGTATCAGCCTGTAAGATAAAATTCTGAGTTACTAGAGATGAGTAAAAACATTGCACATAGTGGACTACTAATAGTGTTGTAAGTGGCTTTCAGGTACTGTAATGCAGCATTGGTACTTTTGTTAAAAGACAATATAAAGTATGATTCTGTTTGAGGTTAATATGTTCTTTATCTTTTGGTGTCTAGCTATGATGGATGTTGAGCTAGGTCAAAAGCCCAAACTTCCAACAACTGCACCCAATAGAGTGGTGAAGGTATCTATTAAATGAAATTCCTCATTTGTTACCTTTCCTTATTGCTCTTCTAAATGGCATTCCAGGAGGCTCTATATATTCAAGGCATGTCCAAAACACATCAGGTATGTTTGCATTCACACATGGGCGACATAGTTCACTACTTGTTCAGTTTACGCTCAGTCTTTTATCTTCACGCACAGAAAGCCTGCTAAGGAACATTCATATTGTCTAACTTTGCATTTAAGTGAACACTTTAGCTTCATTACTTTCATTCAGTTGATTTAAATACTTGAAGTTACTGATAGATTCTAAATTACTTCAGTTATATGGAAGCTTTACTGGAATTTTATAGAACTGGAGTTTAAGACGATGTCACTGACTGAAGTGATTTGTTGTTGTTAAAGAAATGGTGTCTTACGCAAAACATTAAATGTAACAAGGAACTGGTATCTTTTAGATGACCTGGCAGCTTTGGCTGGTTGCCGTGAGTTGCTGTGCATATAGTAAAAAGAAGATCATTTGTATTTTTAGGTGACAGTCTAGGTCTTCAGCATGAACAGGACAAAGGTGAGGGAGGATTTTGTGTGCTGGGTAGAAATACCTTCCGGGATACTCGGCAATCCACCAATGTTCAGAGCCTCAAACCCAGACATAAAGACATCTTGTAGTGGCTCACAGGCTTTGAGGAATACATGGTTTGGTTGCCCTTTGTGCTGGATTTCATGTCTTCAGTTAATCTCTTCAGATGTGCAAATATTAGCTGAAATTAACTGTGCTGCTGTTTTTTCCTGGCTGCAAGGGCTGTGGCACTTTGTCTAGCGGTGTTGCCGGTCAGCAGTCCTACCCACGCTCTGCCTTTCTCCCATGCGAGCCCCACAGATGAATGCTGCCGCTGGCTGGCAGCCTCCTTCTGCCTTCACGTGCCTCGCCTTGGAAAATCCCCTTGCTAAATCCAGACGTGTCTGGCTGGTCTTGCGGTGTTGAGAGGATGAGGAGTTGCTGCAAAGGTTTGCTTGAAATGTCATTGATTTCTGTCTCTGACCACGAAGAAGCTTATTCTACTTGTTGAATTGTAGGCCTTTACATCCTAACGTATCTTAGTGTTGGTAATGGGAAATACCACACTGCAAATATGCAATAACCCTGTTGAAGCTTAATATTTCAAGTCAGTAAGGTACGTAGATCTGCGTAAGTCAACTGAAAAAAAAAAAAAAACCCAACCCAAACACAGAGGTATGATCTCAATAGTCTCACTTAGTTTAGGTGGTAGGAAAGTGGCACTTTTGGTGCTGTTGTCATAATTGACTGTAATAGAAGAACCTGGGTGTTCTCAAGGACGTGCTGCCTCTTAAAACATATACACAGGTGTGTGTGAGTGCTTATTTATGAATGTCAAATCCAATTGTGATGTTTCTGTTCTACTTCTGTAGTTGTGGGGAGTTAGGAAAATACTAGCTCTGTGAAGCTTTGTTATAGGAACTTATATAAAAGGAAAGCCATCCCCAACGTGCTGCTGGTATAGTTCTGATCCAGCATTGGATCTATACGTGAACTACCACTTCACATGCTGTGAAAGAGATAACCTTTTGTGTACTGGGTAGGAGTGAGTGGGTGCAAGCTGCCGTCTGTCAGTCTGCCTAGATGTAGTACCTTTGTCTCTGAGTTCGGTACTTTGATTTTTTAACAGAATAGTCGCACGTGCTTTGTTGAAGCCAGCATTTGAGATAGGATCAGATTTCCCCTAGGCTCAATTGCTGCAGTCAGCAGAGCAATTACAAGTGGATATTTATGGAAGAGGAGCTATGGCTCCCTGACAATATTAGGAGGCAGCACGCAGGTTAATAGGGACTTTTAACCCTATGGGTTAAACATAGGGGAAAGGAAATCAGCCCTTTGTTTTACTTTATCTGAGTAGAAACGCCAATCAGTACAGGCACAATAAAATGGCAAGAACCCAATAAAATAACAGTATACTTCTAAAACCTGAATTGTGATACACATTTTAATGTGGCAGAAACCTGGGAGATCCTATGACCTAAACATCAGTGAATACTCATTATAAATTTGAAGGAATAAATATTTTCTGCTGGTGTGTCGGGGACTGCTGCTTACCACAGCTGCAGCATGTCTTTAGGCAATTTTGAGATTGATAATGGATTAACAGTCCTTTTCCAAAGAAAGGAAACAAGGAATCGCTCGCTCAGATTGTTTCATATCCATTAAGTCAAGCTCTAAGGATTAACTGTTAAGTTCATTTCCCTGTTCTGCTTAGAAGTTGTTGTGTAAACTCTTTCATAAGCCTGGCTAGAGAGCTCCCTAGACACCTTGCCTATGCAAAGACTGTCTTAGAACTTAAAACTTTCCCATTTCCATTCAGTCTTTATTCACCTTTGCCAGTTCATACCTATTTCTTCTAACACTGATGATGCTTTTGAACTACAATAGCTTTTGCTCTGTCCTGGGAAACAAATTTTTAAGAGCAACAGTGAAATATTTTATACTATTGCAAATAAATGAGTGGTCATGAAGATGGAAACTTCATATATGTGTACTTTACGTATTTGAAACATGAAGTTTTGCTGCATTTTAGGACATTGTAGCTTTATTCAACAAGTTATTACCTCAAGGAATTGAAGTTCATCACTCTTTACAACACTTTTTTTCAGCGTTTGAAATGTGTCAAAGGCACCACTGTGGTGGTTTATTCCGCTGTGAAAAGTGACCAATTTTTGTAATGCAGTTATAGCAATCGTGGTGTCCCAAGGCAGCTTTCAGCACTCTTTATTGGAGTCACACATGTGAGAATTTTGGTTTCTAATACTTTAAAAACAAACAAACAAAACAAAACAAAGAAACAGCACAAAAAAACCCCCACCACACACTCGAAAAACCCCACAAAACAAAAAACCCCACCCCAAACCAAACCAACCCCCCAAACAAACCATCCTGGCTGACAAAATCAGACACTCTCAATGTCTATACTGTTCTGCCCATAAGGAAAAACAGCATAGAGGTTGATTTGTGGAGCTTAATAATGAATTGGAGCAATACTACAGGTGCTGTAATCCGTCAGTTGTTTCAGATCAAAACTGGGTCTGCTGCACTAATTTCTTTTACTAAAAGTTTAGATCGTTTCCTTTGGATCTCACACTGCTGGTCCTGATTTAAGGGAAGAGTTTTTTCATTGTTTTTTGGTTTTCTTCATTTCAATCTGAAGCTTAGATTTACTGATGGAATTCTGTAGTTGTATGAATTTTGAAAATATTTTCTCCTTGAAACCTCAAAAAAAAAGATTTAATTTCTAAATGCCTTCATAAAATACTTGAGTAGTTTTCCTTGATTTCCTCAGTGGTTTTTTTCACAGCATTTTCACCTGGAAGTTTCCAAATTAACTTAAAAGTTTCCCAACCATAGTTAATACAAAAGCATCAGTCAGATCTTACTGTTTCTAAAAACAAGCATTTTCACTTACCCACTTCTGCCATGCTATGAATGTTTCTGGGTGTCTGAGAAGGCCCAAACTGGTCCTGAAAAATGGTGAGAGATGAATGTGCTTACTTCACCTGGTACTTCTGTATTGATTTTCGGGGCACATTCCACCTGACCACGAGGAGCTTATAGGACTTCTTGCTCTGCTTTAAAAAGACTGGAGTTTCAAAGCTGATACCATTTATCATTCCCTATTATTCTCTGATGAAAAGGAAGAAGAATTTCCCTGTGTTTCTCTGTGCATTAGCAAGAGCGTCAATCTATCAGAAGGGCACAGTGAAGTGCTGGGATAGTGCCAGTCCTGACCCGGGATAACAGCACTTCCAGAATGTTTTGCTTCAAGTGAACTACTATTTGGATTTGGAAACTCTTGGTAGATGGTCTTCTGGTCGTCTGATTGGAAGAATCAATGAAGTACTTCCTTGCTGGGTGAATGTTGTCAGTTTATGTCGTGTAGTGGAAAGTTAAAATGTCATTATTCTGAATAGCTCTAATACTGACTGGAAATGAGCAAAATTAAACTGAATCATGCTCTCTTAGCTTCCTTTCAGAATATTTGCTTGTGATTTTCCTAATAGCGCCTCTGTTTATTCGTGCTTGCATACAGTTTCTTTTTCTGTGTAACTGAGCAAAGGGAATTGAGTATGAAATGTTTTCCAAAGCAAGACATTGCCCTCTTCTGGGTACTGCAGGAATAATACCTTGTCAGAAGCCCCCACCTTGAAGTAAAACCGCAATCCCCTGGGCGTGTTGAGAAGTGTCAGCCTTGGTAAATCTAATTCCATTACCTGAGATGACTTAGTCACGTTTAAGCTTTGATGAAATACAGAAACTTAATGGAACATGTCTAGTAAGAGAATAACGTTTTGAGTGACGTCGTCATTTCATTCAAAGTGTTGTCTTATCAACAGTTCTACAAACAGGGACTCATCTGCTGACTCATCAGAAGGGTTATTTATAATGTAGTGGTGCTTCAAGTAACATTGTTTTTAGCATAAAACAATCTGTTCATCTGCCTCCTTTCAGCAGATGCTTCATGTAAGAGAAGAGTCAACTTATACAAAGTTTAGTAAGATACTTTAGATCGTGAAACATATGCACACTATAAATAACCTTCAGTTAATCAGACTGAGTATAAATCTTCATGTCTGGATGTTTTGCTGAATATCTAGCTTTCTTTTTTAGAATGACCTTTAACTGGTGGACTAAAATATTTGATGTGGACCATGTTAAGAAGACTTATTTCTGTAGGAAAAAAAAAAAAGGTTGCTTCACTTAATAGTAGTGCTTGAAAGATGAAGGAAATATTTCTCTGAAATATCTATTATTGAAATCTGCCAGGTTGTTTAACTTCTGAAGAACATGGACTTGATTGAATAGCCTTCAATAATCAGCTGAAAGAAATAATGGGTGTAACAGCACCTTTGGGGGGGAGGGGGGAACAAAACAAACAAAAAACCCCAACCACTGGAAAAAAAAACAACACAAAACAACAAAACAAAAACACTTCAGCAGTTCCCTGACTCTCCTGAGAAGCTGCATCTGTTTTTTTCAATATGTCTGGTACCAGTTGTAGAAGTTTCTTCTGATATAATGTGATTTCACTGGTTTACTTCATTTTGATTTGAAAATGTCTGGCATTTTCATAGTTCCTGTTAAGTAGTGAAAAATAAGTACTTGTAAAAACCTCGAAAGGCTCTTTCCTACGTGAATTGGTTCTGTTAAAACAAAATGCTTCCACATCTGATCCTATTCAAAGCAGTAGGAGAGAGGAGAATGGGAGTCAAATGGAAGAAAAACAAACAAACCCTTCATAACCACATTTCTAATTTTGTGACCACCAAAACCAACCACATTTCTTCTTTTCTACTGAAAGTAGGCAATATATGGGAATATAGTCCTTTGTACTGGACATCTCTAAGTATATTTAAAAACAAACAAAACTAAACCCCAAACTGACCTCCAACACCTTGTGTTTCAGTTTTATACGTTGAGTGAGTCAGTATCTGGATAGGAGAACATTCTGGTGCTGTGACTATTGACACTTGGAACATGGGGATTTTTTACCCCAGATTAGCAGGAAAAAGTATGCTTAACTTTGCATCCAGACGGTGTTAAGTAATACAGTAGGCAAGCTTTTATGTGTATTTTATTTGTTGCAAATCTCTCTCCTTGCAACATGCATCTGCAGGGACTGCGCTTCTTAAAGGCAGCATTTTTAGAACTGGCCAGCCAGTCACAGTATTCATCATACTAAATTTCTTTGTATCTAGACTATTCATTCACCTCTTATTCTACATTGTTTCACAGTATTCTTTTATTTATAGCAACTCTTTCTACAAATGGAATCATAGGTTTTCATTAACCTCTTCTAATGAGGATCACATCATGAATGAATGCCCCTTCATTTTTAAGAGTTGAGTCAGTTGCTGCCACTGAAAACTTTGAAGCTTTGTCCTTCAGTCTTGTCTGCAGCCTGATATGTTTAAGTAATCTAATAAATTAGGTCAAGAGTTAGGATGTAGACAGACAAGCATGTTAAGCAAATAATCTTTATTTAGAAGCAATTTTTTAAAGTGCATTTGATGTTTTGCAACTTACAGGTGTTATTTTAATTTAGAAAGTTATCCTAAGCAAGTATTGCAGATTTCACTTTTGTTTAGCAAAATACGTTGTAACACCACACAGGGAAATATTGCATTACTGTCAGTTTTATGAATTGGTCTGGGCTATGATATTTCAGGGTAGAAAGCAGTGAAGGAAGTATGAACTCATGTCTAAGGTTCACTTTTCATTCTTTTATCTCTGTTTATAAATGCTGATTTTGTTTGTATCTATGCACCTTTCCTGCTTCTGAGAAGTTAGGATAGAGACCGATCCTAAACCAGGTATGGTGTTAATAAATAATATTCCCATAATAAAGCTTCTGTGTGATAGCTAAGCATCTGTGTGGTTGAAGAGTAATGAAAAATTGTGAAAACTCTTAAGTTTTATCTAAGGTCATGTTCCTAAAGTCCTGTAAATACACATCAATAGATATGGCCTTGAGGAAGAAAAACTACATACCTCTTATTAATAAGAAGTGCTGAATAAGCTTCATATTGTGAGTGTGGATTCAGATGCGACTGGTGGAATCCTTGTAGTGTCTCTGGTGTATGTCTGTGCTAGAATTTTGTGCACAGACTCCTTAACGAATGTTTCATTTCAAAAAGGCAGCTTTCATTAGTCAGTGACTCAAGCTTCTATAAATATGCCTTAAACAAGGCAGACTAGTGCCATATTGTATCAGTGTCTGAATAACAAGAGCAAGTGAGAACTGAGTCATTTTAGTGACTCATCTCATGTTAGACCCAGTGTTACGCTCTACGGTATAAAATCTACTTATAATTGGGTTTCGGAAGACAACGTGTGTGAGATGCATGGCACTGATAAGAGAAGCAAAAGATACTTGGCTTGTATATGGCAGAGATCACGTCTAAGCTAATTCTTTTCTGCAGCAGTGAGTAGCCGGTATTTCATAGCCATCTGGCTTTCCCTGAGGCAGCCAGCTTATTCCCTTCACCTGCTAAGGAAAAAATCAACATTGAAATTGATCTTCATGAGAGTTGAACCTTTTGCTTCATTTGGCTACTGCAGTGCCTATAATGCCACAATGTGTTGCCTGACATACAGTGGGACAAGAGCCAACGCGCATGAAGGAGGCCCTAGCAGTTGTGTTTTTCCACCTAGACAATTCAGGTTGTTATAGCAACAAAGTAATTCATACATCGATTGTGTACAAGGCTCAGCTGTTTCGCTTTGAATCATTCTGCAATTTTGCACAGACCTGCTCACTCAACATGTATTAAATATACCTTAATATATATTGTATTGCAATATGTCAGTTATTGGAACACTGTTGCCCTGGATAAGAACAGCAGACTTCTGTTTTTTTCACTTCATTGGCATGGAATAACAATAGCACTTCAGGGAGTTCTAAGATTTTTTTTTTAATTATTTTTTTTTTACGTACACTAGCCTTCAGTTTAAATTAAAGACTAAAGTCTGAACCACCTACGTTAATAACTTGTCATCCTTCTTTTTTTATTTTTAGAAGCGTCTCATAGCCATGCCTCTAGCTAATTATACCTTCTAGGGAAGCTACACAGATTAGTAACAAAGTGTTCACCTTACATTGAGAAAGTGGAGTAACTCAGAGCTGGTGGCAAGTCTATGTCATATCCTTCTTACTATGGATGACTCGCTCTTGGCATTTAAGTTTCTTTATTTGCCAAAAGCATTCCCATCTGAACTAAAGTAGGTTGAACGCTCACTAGCTGTGTCAAGGTCAATAGCTGCCACCTCTGTTTGTCCCTTTGCCGTTCTTCCCCAAACTAACCAGGTTGCACCCTCTCCTGAAGCAGAATGGCTGTGGTTCACTAAAACATTCAACTCACCTCTTGGGTCTCACAGAGGAAAATTTGATGTGACTTACAGAGGAGAAATGAATGGATTGGGGCTGGTGGGGGAGTTGTAAATTTAGTCCCAACCCCAGAAACATTTTTTCCGTGAAAGAAGGTGCTAAAGTAGTATGGCTAGAGCATTAAGAAAATATTTATACTAAAACAGGATTTGAGGAGTGAGGCATTGAACTATACACCAAACATTCAAGAAAGCTTTTCTTGCCTAGAACAGAAGAGTATTGGCTTTGTTTTAAGTATATAGGTATATATTCAGCTGTTTGCTTAAAAAATAAAAAAATACCCTTGTTACCCATGTTTATTAAACTTCAAACTGGGCTGAGAAGTTTTTAAGATTAAAGGCATTTATCATGCCTAAACTGACCCCATTAGCCTTGTGTGATGAAACTTTCTTTATATGTTCACTTTTTAAGCTTGTGTTACAGTTCATGCAGACACCTCAGAGGAGGAGCATGCAGTGCTGACTTAAAAGGAAAAAAAAAAAAAATCTCATTCTTTGCTATTCCCTCTCAAGGCATGACCTTCATTGCACTCGCTCTCTGCTTGAACACTCTAAACAAGGCTTTTTTGTAGGATTTCTCAAGCTTACTGAGCTACCTCAGGAGCCTGCTGGATTTGTTCTTTCCATGGGTTTCTTTCAGCAGTCTTAGCAGGTGTTGATTTTGTCCTATGTAAGCAATGCACATATATCTCTGTAATCTTCTTTAACATCTGCAAGGCAGTCTCAGTCTTTCAGTCTTGAAGTTCTTTTAGTTGAACATTCACGTACTGAACTGTGTCAGTTCTCAGCTTGTGCCTGTACAAAGGCAGAAGAATATGCTTCTCTGACAAAGCATGCAATATAGTATTGCACAGCTCTGCATTATTACCTGAAATATAATCCTAAATATGAGGAATTCTTTTTCTTTTTCCCCCCAATTAATTTTTAGGGGCCATCAGTTGTAGCATAAAGAAAAAATACTACTGAAATATAGCTCTTTAATAAGGCTGAGTGGTTGGATGTCTAGCAACTAGCTGCGTAGTTCATCATAATAATATTAGCATTGTTAGAAAGCTAGTGTTCTTCTGATGTATTTGCAGTTAGTTCTAGATTTGAATTTTTGGTTACATTTTAAGTTAACCTAAAATTAGTATTTTTCTGGAGCAAATGTTACAAGACATGCCCAGTTTACCATTTAAGTAAAATGGAAGCCAATTAACTTTGTTTCCTGCCAGAAAAACATTCTGTTTTATTTATACTGTAAACATCTTTGAATATTTTTTTGAAAATAACAAAAATACCCTACACTACTGAGGCTTGCAAAACCTGAATTAATAGGCATGTTTTTTTTGAAATTCATCTAGCAAATTTAACAGCCTCTGCAATTATGAAAACAGAACAGATTTACCTACTGTAACTTTGATCACTGCCTCCAGTACCATCTGTCTTCCTTTTGACTAGCGAAGGTGGCATGTTGCCCTAGTCCTCATCACTATTCTGTGTGGCCAGAGAAGCGATGAGAACCTCCAAAGACCTTCATCTCTGGAAGTTGCAACCTAATAATCTGCTTGGTTCCTTCCATCATTTTTATCGACAGGCCTTCAATGATCCCACTCCTATAAGGAAGTAAAAAGTTGACCCTGCCATGAAAAACAATTTTTTTTGTTGTTGTTTTCCTTTTTTGTCAGAAGAGGGCAAGACCGCTGCTCTTGCTGTTTGCTGAGTATTTTCTTTGCTTTTTTGTAAGGAATGAAGTAATCTTGATCAATAGATATTGTACTGCAGTGAAGTGGTAAAAGGCAAGGAGAAAGGAACCAGAAATGATCCAAGGAATAGCTTCTGTACAAAGAATGATTAACTACACTGCCCTTCAGCCTGCCGAGGGGCAACTGGTGGGATAGGGGAAAGGAACACTAAAGGTCAATAGGATTCGGAGTTTTATAGAGACTAAGAGTAATCATTCAACCTTTCCTGTAATCATAGCTACTGAAAATGAAGGCTGATTAAGAAAATAGAAGTATTTTTTTCCTGTAAAGCATAATAAAACTTTGCAATGCTCTGGCACGGAACAGAGTTGATATGGAGTTGATACAGATTCAAAAGACAGTCATTGAAAAAAATTTACCTGGGCTTATTAACCTCTAAGACGCTCTTGTGCTAGGGACTCACTGGACTATAAGTTCTTGGAAACTGGGGAAGTATCAGAATATGATTGAATCACAGAATTGTTTGAGTTTAAGTGACATTGGAGGTCATCTACTCCAACCTCCTGCTTAAAGCAGGATCAACACTAAAATTAGACCAGTTTATTCAGGGTTTGTCTAGTCAGATTCTGAAATCCTCCAAAGTTAAGATTTTATAACTGCTCTGGTGCTCTGTTCAAATGCTTAGTTATCCTCACAGGGAAAAAAATTTGCCTTGTTTAGTCAGGACCTCCCCTGTTTCAGTTTGACAACTGTCTCATTCCCCAGCGATGCACATCAGTGAAGAGCTTGGCTCCCTCATCCTCAGGAATCTCCTCTCAAGTACCGGCAAGCTGATGTTACCTTCCCTGGTTGCTCTTGCCTCCAGGCTAAACAAACTTGATTTCCTTTCTTTTTGTACCCTTCTCTACGCATCTGTTGGTGGTCTGTGATAGGTGTGGTCTATTGGACAAAACAGGCCTTGCTGAGCATGGTGGTAATAAACCACACAGGATCTCCTCAAGAATCGCTATTTTGTCAAGACCTTTATTCTTAGAACCCATGTCAGAAATAAAGTTCAAGAATGTTGTGTCTTAATTACTCATTTTTCTCAAAGTTTTGTGTTTGTTGGGGGTTTTTTAAACGATGTTAGAACGTAAAGTTAAATGCTGTTACGATGTTTTGTGCTTGGATTTTCAAAATGTCAAACTGAAATGTGTCAGTGGTGTGTTTACTGTTAAGGGTGCTTACTAGCAATCCATATTGCTTGTAGGAATATACAACAAATGTATTTTGTAATGTGCTGTTCTATTTTCAGACATTTGTATGGGAAAGGGACTAATCGCTTTAGACAAACTTATGTTCAAGAGGCTTATGGTTAGAATTCATTATAATATTTCTGTGATTTATACTCCCATAGAATTGCATATTATATATAAAAAATTGATTTGAAAGTGCTTTTATTTTGAATTTCAGGAAGAGCTTGAATAAACATCTTCATAGTAATATATTCTAGTTGTGCTGTTAATTATGCCCTAAAAACTCTGGAAAAAAAAATAAGGAAAATATACAGTTATGGTGTGTATACCAAACTCAAAATATGATAAGTAGTTTATATTTCTTTTCAGAAATCACTTAACGTGGCATCTATAAAGAAAACCTTTTTAAAATTGCTTTTCTTGTGGGATACATACTGACTGTGTGTCTCTGGCTGTACTTGTGATTCAGTGCCTGGTGCTCTGAAAACATCGGCACCAACTTAGGCTTCTTATAGATGGATAGAGTTTGGCTGGTATGTCTGTATGGTAGGGCTGATTTTGGCTCAAGGACTAAAGGCAGGTACTGCTTCAGAGTATTTAAGTCTCATTCCTTTTTACTTTAAAGAACATACAATCTGTAAGCATGTATAGTCATAGCTCCTGATATCTTTAAAAACTGAAGACAAATTGGGGTGGGCGGGTGTTTGTTGGGTTTTGATTTGGTTTTGGTTTTTTTTTTTTCCTATTCTTACTGCAATAAATACATTTAGCATTAAAGATAAACCCATTCTCTGGTTATGCAGTATTTGTGTTCATGTCGAGAGACCTATATCACAGTGATGCTTCCCCTGCTTTGTGAACGACATTTAAGTGTGAATTTGTTTAGTCAGGGAGCACACCTTAATTCCCAGGGTAAAATATCAGCATAAGCATTTTCAGTTAACATGTCTACCAGAGCTGACTGAAACTCAGTCCTCAACCAATGAAAGTTATTGTAGAGAATGCCATCATGTCACTTTGAAATATTAACGTATTGCTGTAAAGACTTCTGTTTTTGAAATACAGAGGGGAAAATATGGCTTCATTGATATAACTTAGTGTGGCTAATATTTTACCTATAATGAACAAGAAAATTGAACTTGGGAGAAAAAAGTCGTTTCTTGAATATTTTTTATTTGGTCTTGCTAATTAGTAGCTACAAGGAGTGCAGAGTCTTGTTCCTTGTTCTTATATTGCTTTGTACTAATCAAAACAAGTTGGTAGCGGCTGTACGTGGAAGAGAATTGAAATGGGATAAACATACAGGATTTCTTCTGTCTTAATCATTCTCAAGTGTAGTATCAGAATTTCTGAAGTTGTTTCAAACCATTTCTGCATATAAAATAATAATAACAAAATGTTCCATGACTTGACCCTGTTCCTTCAAACTTTCAAAGATGTTGCCCTAGGTTGAACTGCTCAGTATATCAAATTTCAACTTGAAATGCAAAAGCCTGCTGAAGCTGTCCTGTGAAACCGACCCATTTCTGTGCATTCAACAACAGATGCTTGCTAGGAGCTGTCTTGTTTGTGTTGGTCTGAAAGGTCATTTAAATTACTTAAACATCGGCTTTTAATATTTATGACTGAAGAGAGCTATGGAGATGGAAGGATGAATAAAAAAGAGATGCAATCTACTATGTCTTAAAAAAAAAATGTGTAGAGGTTTTTAGGATTCTTCTAGCAGAACTCAACTTCAATGACATATATTCCCAAGGTCATTAGTGTCCAGTATAGCTGCTCTCAAACAGGCGCGCTTAGATGGTGGCTGGCTTCCAAAAACCTCTCAGAGGAGAAACTGGCCAGCCACTCCTGCTCCGGCTGCCTGCGAGAGCAGCTGTTTCACCAGCCTGATGCCTCTGCTGCATTGAGGAATGCTGGCCAAGTCCACGATGTCTGCTGCCAGAAAAAAGAACTGGCAAATGGTACTCGAGGGGGATTTTTTGTGTCTACAAGTATGTATTCTGTAGTCCTTGTGAGCAAATGAATTTTCTGTGTGCAAACTTGAATACAGTTGCCTTTCATGCTCTGAACTCCACATGTACAAGTATCTTATTTGTTCAGTCTTTTGCAGAAGAATCTTGAGAGGATGGATACTTGATTTTTCATTTACTCTTAATTCACCAGCGAAAATACTGTATCTAATCTCTGCCTATAGGCATATTAGAAGCACCAGAGAACCAGCACACACGTCTGCGTGCACTTTTTAGAACTAAGCTTGTTATAAACTGAAGAGTTGTGGTGGAAAAACGAATCATGTTTCAAAGTTAGTGCTGGGAGTTGTGGTTTACATAGTTACTTTGTCCAAGTCATAATTTGCATTATAAAAATGAACAAAAGTTGGGGAAGACTGAGAAGGGTAGCAAAAGGAATCCTCTACCAGAGTATTGTTATAGTGGGGAAAAAACAGAATACTGAAAGTTACCAGTGTCCACAGTTCTGTATAATTTGACCTGACTTGCAGCCAAAAAGGTATTAGTGAATTTAAAAAAAAAAAAAAAGTATATTAGTGTGTACTAGTGAAATGCTTGTGGAAAGAAACTTTTGAGACCTGATGGCCTTTTGATTTGAGCGCCTGTATTAAGTGTTAACCTTAGTTGTCTCTCCATTCCCTGTCGAAGTACTAAATTAGTTCTCTGCTGTGCAAAGTTTAGGCTTATATTAAACAGAAAAGCAAATGCCGCGTGGGGAGGAAAAGGAGGAAGCATTGCTTGTTGGCTGTTGCTGGGATGTGGGATTGCCTCTTGGGCGAAAGGTGTTTTGATTGATGTTTCAAACCAGAGTACTGTCAGTTTATTATTTGAGCCTCTGAACAGAGCATACTGTGAAGCATGTTATTTGGATTCTGGTGTTAATCTTGACTCATCTCAAATCATCTAGGCTCCAGGAGAACATAAGGAATAATAACATACTTTGAATATTGGTGCTTTTGAATATTTAGGGCAATACATTCAGGCTTTTTAAACTTCCATTGTCTTAAAACTGTCACAAAGTTCCTGTCCTAATTTTGCCGTAATTCTGCAGATATCGCTATGAAGCTGAACACACTTGAAATATCTGACCCCCTTACTTTTTCTGCAGATAATAGGTGAGGAGAATATTGTGGAAGCTTTTTCATGTGCAGTTGCTCTAGAAGTTTTATTGCCTATTGCCTATTGCCTATTGCCTATTAAAAAACCAAAATTGATGGACAGGGCTTTTTCTCCCAAGAAATCCCCTTTAGATAATGCATTGCTCTCCTTCTATGAGTTACAACTTCAAGTCCAGGCTTGCCATGAACTGTTCTCTTCCTCCATTTCTTCAGCATCAATCCCTTCACTGAAATGTTCTTACTTGAAGTTGTTGAGTTGGGGGACCCTACGTCACCAAACAGCACCAAACTGGTGTTCACTTTCACATTCTCAAAACTGTTGAATGTTTTAAAAAATCCCTTTGTTGACCTTCTGCTAAGTTGAAAATATGTTTTAAAAACTAATAAATAAAATGCCTGACGTTGAAGTGTCAAGGATGACATGTCGCTTCTGGCTTAGGAACCTAGGTATCAAGAGTTTGACACAGACTGCTTTGTAGCATCGAAAGACTGACGTTCCCCTTTGGGCCCACACCAGGGCAAGGGCTCCTTTGCAGTGCCCGTGTTTTTAGCCATGGGCTGTTATCTCCTCATGTAGTCTGTCAGGAGCAGTGCCACAAGGTGCTGCGGCCTACCAACGTGTAAATGCAGATGACTGGCAGGCAGGTTGGCAATCTTTCTTGCCCCTGAACAGGCTGACGTGGTCTGTGACTCATGGACATACAGGCAGTTCAGTACAGCCAACTCATCCTGTTCTTGACACTGTGGGTGCTCTCTACAGTCTTATCCTGCTTGGTCGTGTTGGGATGGTCTCTGTAGCAGTAGTATAGTACTATTAAAGTGGATTTAAAAGTGAGAGGGTAAAAAAAAAAAAAAAAAAAACCAAAAAAAAAACCCCCAAAAAACACCCAACAAACAAAACCCCCTTATTTACGGCTCTATATGTTCTTGCTTTGCAAATTCCACCACTGTCATTTCCCAAATGCAGCTAAATTGCAATAATTTTGCAGCCAGGCACTCTCCAGCGTTTCCAGGGAGTGGGGGGATTACGACAGCCATAAACACCCATGACTCAGGAGCTCAGCCGTGATTTCTTTATTATCTCCCCAGCTTCTCCTATAGGCCTGTAGTGAATGTAAATTACATACTTGCTGTCGAAGCTGTGATAACTTACTGCTTCAGTCAGCAATGCATTCATGAAATACCCAACTAGATTTTTTTTTTTTTATATTTATCCTAGGGAGAGAGGTGGCATTGGTGTCTTTACTAATGTATTGGCATATTTATTGACATCAGTTGTCTTCAGTCTTGTCTGTTTAATTAATATAATTGATCCACTGAACATCTAGCTAATAATTCTGGGGCAAATATTTTAACTAGTCTTGTTACTAAAATGGAGTCTTAGCCCCCCTTAGTGTGGAATCTGCCATGGGTCTAGTTGCCAAAAGAATTAAATGGTGATTAATTTGTAATTTTTCCTCCATCTACAGTACTTATTAAGCTGGATTTTTATTAAAACAAGTAAAGACAGAATATTTAAAATGCCTTCACAGTAAATGAATGCTAAGAAGTAATAATGAAATGCCAGCTTATTTTTATGTAGAAAAGATGAAACAAATAATGGTAATGTCTGTGTGTTATATAAGATCCATTGAATAGCAGCTGCAGTCAACAGAGTTTAAAGCTAGGAATAAAATGCATCATTAATATGAACAAAGGAAGTAAGAAATACTTCTGATTTTTTTTTATTTATTTGTACTCCAATGGAATGCTTTTCTGAGAAGATGCCCTGGATTGGTTAATTGTTGGGTAAATGACTTTGTAATTCTGGGTTAGGTCAGAAATACGTATTAAAGAATAAAAACATCTGCAGTGTCTGGTGAATCATGATATCCTGAGCCATAGACAGACACTTCTTTGTTTTATCTCTTCTCAAATGATGTATTACATTGCCCATTAGTTTGCTAATGTTTGTAAAACATCTTATGGTGACAGATACAGCTTGACTTAGAGACAAGAAGATGTGCAGGCATTAATTACATTCTGCTTGTTAGTATTAATTCTTCTGCTGATACTTATTTGCTATTGTGTATTATCACCTCATATAGTAAAAGGTGCACACAGCAGAATTTTTCCTGGTCTTTGCATTTTCAGCTCCATTGTCCAAAGGATGAAGGAGTGAATCTGAACAAATATTTTGTACTTACATTATGTACTTAAGGGAAGAAATACATGTCAAATTAAAACTAGCAATTAAAACCACATCCCAATCTTGAAGAAACATAATTGCTTTCCAAATACCTATTATGGTGTGATTCATTAACAGTGTATTATTTTATTAAAGAGGACAGCAGCTGTGACCTGATATCAGGAAGCCCAGAAGAGTGGCTCAGGCCAAAAGACTGTACTTGGTCCTTGCCTGCAACTGTTTCTGGGCTGTGTTCAATTCCTGCTTCTGCTTAGAATTTTGTGCATCTGAAATAGTTCAGTCTTGGATTTTTCCTATGTATTTTGATCTGTTGTTCAATTGTGCTGAAGCCTTTAACTTGATAAACTTTCTCCTATATTTGTGCTCCATTTATGGCATATTTGAGGTCTTTAAGTTTAGGACAGGGTATTGTCCAGTGAAACACCTCGGATGAGTATTTCTACGGTTATAGAGGACTATTCCAAGCATTTTGCAGGCTCTGAAGTTTTCTTCTTAATAATGAAGAGAAGAGACAAAATCAGAAATTTAATCTCAAGTAAAATCTTGACATTTGCAGTTCTGCCAAAATTGTTTGAGAATGCTTTGTTTCATTTTTAAAGCAATAATTTTAGCTGGGATGCACAGCTGTGAAAAGGCTGGAGCAGAAGAACACCAGTGGCCTGTGGCTGAAGTTGTGGGATTATACGATCAGATTTTCAAAAGGTTTCACTAAGCCATTCTAATTCTTCACAGTTGAAAAGGTATTTTCAGCACTGAAAATAACATCCAACTATTATGTTATCTAAGTTCTGTTCTGGTCATGTGGTCCAAAGGCTGCGGAGTAGTTTCGAGCTGTTCAAATAATTTTGCGTACAAAATTGAGTAAACCTAACATTAATCTCTCATTCTATGTTCTGGGAGTAACCAAGTCTGTAGGAATGTACAAAATGCTGCTTAATGGAATTTCAGTGGTTTAATTTTGAAGAATAATTTTTCTTCACTAATTTGTCACATAAATACTTACTATGGGGTAGTCTTTAGCTAGTAAAAATTATTACTGTAAAGTTTTGATTTTTCTGCCAGAGACTGTGGAGTTTCTGGTAATTAAATCTCTAATGATGTTAAAACCACACCACAAAACCAGCAGTGCTACTTAGTGGCTTAAATGTGTATCACTTAGAGGGCTGCGCTGAAAGGGTAAGTACTGGTTGGGAATTTGTATTTTGTGCAACGTGAGTATTTGAAAACAGTTCTCTTCAGCTATTAGAAGAGGGTAACTGCTAATTCTTTAAAACAGCAATGTTACCTGAATAAGCTGACTTCAGGATGTGTCACATGAAGACTAAGGAACTTTGTACCTTTTGTTCAGGGTACATACATCTCTTATTTGGATATAAAAGCAATAGCTGGTGACAGATCTGAGCACAGCATATCTATATATGAATTTCTTCATCACAGTTTTTTGCCAATGCAGTTGGATTACCTGAAATCTTGAAGCCAATTTTCAAATTGATTTGATCTGTTGTCAACAGCACCATAGTAACGTTTCTATAGATTTCACTTCTAAATTGAAGCGTTCTAATGAAAAATATGTAGACAGAGTCCGTGTACCCTCTCAACCTGAAAACTGTTGCTGCCAACGTTTAACTGCTCTCTTTGGTATGAACAAGCATCACAAGAAAAAAAAAAAAAACAACACAAAATGTTTCTGCTGTGTTTTGTGCAAAGAAAAGTTGTACTCTGCTAACATTGTATGAGGGGAGGGTATTACTGATTCACCTGGCTCTTTCCATGGTACACTACTTCTCTCGCACTTAATTGTGTTTGCTACAGTGAAAGAAATGGAATCATATAATTGAAATGAAAATGTATCAAATGTACATGCACAGGAAAAAATCATTGAGCATATTCACATACCTCTGCTTTGCTTAACAAGCAAAATCTTTGGAAAGGTAAGCAGAAAAAAAAATTGCAGCAAATGATGCAGTGTTGTTTGTAATCCTTTGTGGGCATACTAAGTGCTCAGAGAACTCGATGTTTTAATACTTAAACTTAAAATACTCCCATTTGTTAACTGAGAGTTTGGGTTATTTTGAAGAGAAGATGATCCTTTTGCCAATCACATGCAGTGCAAGGGAGTTTGAATAGTTTGCACATCAAGGAACAGGGCAAAACTGGCACAAGACAGAGATTCCAAAAAGGAGCCAGTGAATAAGGGTGTTGAGAGTTACTTACCATGTGTATGTGTGTCTGTAGTCAAATAAGGCAGTCTTAATAAAGGGTTTTGTTAAGGTGATCAGTTTAATACAAAGCATTTGAAGTGGAAGTATGTGTTAGGGCTGACTGAAGACCTACAAAATTATTTTAATTTGGGTAGGATAGATTTTTTTTTTTTGGGGGGGGGAGGTAGACTTCCTTTTAAAGTAAGTTGTTTTGCATAGTGGGAGGAGGTATAAATAGTTATTTAGAGCCTTGTTTTAGCAGAGTTCTTAAGCATAACTTGAAAGGAAGCAGTTTCTTGACTTAGGGCTTAAGTTGCTTAGCCGAAAACAAAAATGCTTTGAACGGTAATATCAGTGTACAAACAGAAAAAGAACTTATTGTGAGTGATAACATACAGATTTTTCCACAACTCTGTTAACTGTTACCAGCAGAATACTTGCAGTTGTTTCGTGATGAGAGCCAGTAAATTAATTCAGCAGCTTCTGAACTGATGTTTAGCTGAGGCTTCATTTTGGTGAAGACCAAGGACTTTCCAGAAAAGCTGATGACAGATGAGAACCTGCTGGGATTTAGTGCATGCTAATTTCTGAGGGAGGGAGATGGGCTTTGGGGCAAAAGGGAGTAGTTTTCAGTGAAATGATAGAAACGAGTTTAACTTCTGTAAGAAATGGACAAGCTTGGAGAAATTAAGTAAACTAGTTCTTGAAATGAACAGCATGTAGTGTGGAAAAGGCAGACACCGGTGCACTGGAGAAGAGGGGACTGCTTGGTTTTGCTCTTTAAGGTGGACATCACTTCGGCTGTTTGGCATAAAGTACGTTTTACTTGCCTCTGAAGCACTAGCAGGGAAAAGTATTAGATTAATATAGTTAGAAGCAGTTATTTAAAGAGTTAAATGGAGAGTATATAAGATATAAAATAGTTAATGCATCAGCATCTGTATATAAAGCTCAAAACATACAGCGATAAAATTAGTATTGCGAAGGAAATTCTGGACAAGCAAATGTGTGTCAACTAATCAGTAACAACCAAACTGAAAATTAGAAGGAGCTTCCTATGAAAGTTTTAGGGCATCTTAATAAATAGTTGGAAAAAGAATTCAGAGGCTTCAGAACAGAGATACGTACATTCATGAAAAATGTGATTGAAAATGACTATACTGTACTCTGACCTGAGAAATTTTTGGCAGTCCTTCTACAAATGTTTATTTTTGCTTTGAGCTTGTGTGTTTTATCACTGCGATAATATTCAGCTGAATAATGTTTCACAGAGGGGCAGCACATGCTTGCAGGGAAACAAAATGCAGCATTTTATCCTTTCCTTAATATCCCAAGAACCACAGCATCTGTACCATAGCTAGAGGTTTTTTCCACTGTTACCTTGAGAACGCATTTTCTATATTAGAAGTACAAGCCCATAATGGTATAAGCAATATATAATTACGTTCCTGTGGTGGGCTCGCCTTGCCCAGCTGCTGGAGTCGCCGCCAGCCTCCCTGAGGGGCTGAGGTGTGGGGCTGCCCCAGAGATGGCCAGAACCGGCCGGGGGGGGCGGACACAGCCACAGGTTCCCCTCACAGAGAGCCCTGCTGCCTGGGGAAGTCTCATAAGAGACGTGGGGTGCCAGAAAGGGCTGTGATGGGTGTCCCGGGCCAGCAGCCAAACACCCACCTGCCTTGGGCTTGCTGTCTTCCTCCTCCCTCGCTGGTTGACAGTATGGACCACTCGACCTCCATGGCCAGTGTTTGGTTGTGGCTGCTGGGACCATTACGGGGGTTGGGGGCTGGGTGCGTGTCTCATCCAGGGTATCCTCAGATGTGGTTTGGGTCCCTGTCCCAGCCGTGGCCAGTGTATCCTCAGATGTGTGTGTGGCCCCTGTCCCAGCCGTGTCGCTCTGGCTCTGAACGGGGGCTCGACAGGCACAGCCCAAGCCCCAGATTTTCAGATGGTTCAGTCTCAGGTGGTAGAGTGAATATGTGGGAGTTTTTAGCCAGTAATGGATATTTTTTCCTATAAAAATAACCTATATGATCTCTCAGATTACTAGTTGTTTACAGAAACAGCATAGTTGCCAGTTTTGCACCCCCCCCCCCCAATGTGGGGGTAACTTGGTTCTCAAACCACTTAGTACTTTTTAAGATCATAGTAACAAAGTTAAACAAAGAATGTGGCATGTGTCAGGACCAGGTAGGTTAAATTTTCATTTCAGTACAAATGAAACAGGAGTAGGACAGGAGGAGATGAGCAGCTCGTATCTCGCAGTCAATGATCAGCTGCTCCGAAATGCTGTTAACCATTCCCAAGTGCATGGTGGACTGTAACGCTCACTCTGGCAGTTAACAGCGTGAGAGTAAAGGGGTTGATTACACACCAGTGCTGACATTTGGCACGTCATACGAAGCGCAGTGATGTGGCACTCGGATAAACTGCGACTTCTGAACCTTCCTGCCGCTGGGGAGTTCTCACAGCCCCTTGTTCAGCATTTCCAAGGATGGTGATGCTTTAAGGAATAAGGGCACTGAACTTTGTCCAGGTCAGTGTGTAGTCCCTAAGGATTATTCTGAGGCCATGGCAATATTTCTTGACAGTGATGTTTAGAGAATGTCCTGGATGTCCAAAATTACTAATTAGTCTTAAAATGATAAACTCACTTTTTGGGCAGTGATAATGAGGCAAGTAGAAAAATGTCTCAAACTGTTTAATCAGTTGAGAGAAAATTTTTGGAGAAAAAATAGGGGATCTTTGAAACAAAGTGTCTGGTATTAAATACTACTGTAAAGCAAACAAAGCTGATCATGATAATAGCATGCAACATGGCTGCTCCTAATGACACTAGTGATATCAAAATGAGGTTTTAAAGGCTTTGTTCCAATAGGTATTCTTTTCATATTTGGAGTACACTTGTTTGGCTAAGTATTTGAGTAGATAGGGTGAGACCTCATGGAGGCAGGGTGAAGGATGTGTCCTTTTTCCTATGTGACTTCAACCACAAGTGTGGTCTGCTCTGATTTTCTAGAAAGAATAAATAGCTAAGCAGAGCGCTCTCATGCAGAGACCAACATGTTAATAATAAACATGAAAATACAATAAATAGTAACAAACGGGCTTGCCTAGTAGTATATCTCAAAACAGTCAAAATAAATTCAGGCCTTCATTTAAAACAAACAAGCCAGCAAGTAGTAGAGGATGATTTTGGTTTGTAAATGTCATCTGGGATATGAATTGCAACTCACATGGTACCTAAGTTGCAGTGATCCTAAAATGTATGATATTGTTTGATATTGCTTAGGTTTATTCTGTGCAGTAATGGAAGGAACTGAAATCTCGGCAGAAAAAAATGGAGTTTGGAAACAGACAGTTCACTGGCTGTGCAGGTTATTGATGCTGGCAGGTTATTAATGTTGGGAGGATTTAGTAGAACTGAATGCTTATTGTGACAAGCTGCCCCTGCTGAAGCCCATGGGAGTTCTTCCCAGTCATTTCAGTGGGGTCAGAGTCTTTGTGTTTACTACTTTTAGGTTGCAGACTCATTAGGATAATGATTTGGGCATCTCACGTCTAGGTCTTTTCACATAGTGGCATCGAGTAACATACTGCACAAGTATCCTGCTGAGTAGACTTTGTAATGCCAGGGAAAACTGCAACCCTGGTGTTCCCAATTCTGTCCTACTTACTATATTTTTCTTAAAAAGGAAAACTTTTCGTCTAAGTTGAGAGCTAAGGCTAGATAGCCTGTGCAGTTACTAACTTTTCACTTTGTAGTATTCAATCCGTTGTAAAATATTTTAGTTCATTCTGCTAAGATACAAACATGGGCAGACTTTATCCTATGCTTACTCATCAGGCCAACATCGTATTGTCTTAGGGGAGAGCTTGGGAAGACTGAACTAAAGATATGTTGGCTCAAACAGCAGCTTGAGCACATGCTTAACATAAACTATGCAAGTTAGTCTGTTATCTTGAATAGAACAGTCAGAGCTCAGATGAGTTTAGAGCCAGACAGTAGTTTTTTCAGCTGTCATTATATCCAGAGACATCAAAACAAAAAGTAGAACCAAACTGAAAACTTGAACCAAACACATGAAAAAAATGTTATGCATTATAAAAGCTTCATGACTATTATCCTGTCTAAAATTAAACTTTCAATGGCATTCATTACAGAATAGGGAGGAATAGCTTTTGAGTTACTAATGCCTCTTTCATGTATGAAGAAACTACTGCAGGCTGGGTTACTACTTTTGGATACACTTGATACTGGAACACTTGAAGGAAACCTGAGTGAACGAGCAGTGGGCTCAGCTCTGAACCAGTGTGGTTCCAGATTCAACAGGCACGCAGCAGCTGAGAGCCCTCCTGGAGCATCAGCAGTGCTGGAATCCAGATAACACATCTGTCTTGTGCAATTTGCTTTTTCTTATTGATTTGACTTTTCAGTCTTGTTTTTCATATCCCTCAAAACTGCACTTTTTTAACAATAGCTTAAATGATGAACTGTTTCACAGGACTAGTAGATTCAGTTACCTGACCAAAGTGTTTCCTCCTTCGTCTGGATTGATTATCATCCAGAGAGCACCTTTCTGAATACCTGTATAATTTAGTCCTCACTTTTCATTCAACCTGTGCACTACACTGCCAGACATCTGCAGAAACTGAACTTAAAACCAGAAGACTCGGACCGAGATGACAAGACTCTGTATTCTCTTCCTCATAGACCAGTGGTGATTGAGCTGCTTGACTTTACAATAGGTTGGAAAGCTGTTTTATGAGACTCTTTATGGAACGTTTTTATTTTCTTAGCAGGCATTTACCTATGTGATGTATTGTGGCTATTAGAGGGGTTTGGCTGTGATGTGCAATTTCACAATGCACAAGCACCTTTTAAAATTGTACTGTTTCTTCAGTGCTCTGTATTTGGTATCTGCTAAAAATGAGGCAATATTCAAATCATTATAAAGCTTCTCTGGAGCAAGGGAAGATACCTTTAGGCTGTCTTCAGTGCAATAGAAAAAACACTTGTCCTAAATCTGTATTTCTCTGAATTATCTTAATTTGCAGAAAAGATATTTAACTTCCAAAGTCAGCAGATACCAAGTAATCATGGTAATGTCTTGCAATGTTGTATATGTGTGTTTCAAGCTATGGATGCTTCAAATCAGGCCTTCATTATGGAATGGGGACATTTTGCTGAGGTGCCTGATCTATGCCATTAGCCCACATGAGTTGGAGTAAGAGGATCAAGCTCACAGCACAGGTTTAGTGAACTATATAAACAACGCTATTTAGGAATTGCCACATCAGACTGGATTCTGTGTAGTTCACTGTCTTTCTGCTGCGTGGGGCGGTGCCACATCAAGTGTATGTTTAGGTGTAGCTTTCTTAAAATGAATGCCACTTAAGTACCTGCTAATGCAGTGTCTAGGCATTACAGGCTGATTATGTGAGGGAACGGAAAATTTCGGGGCTTTTGTCTCCCCATTAGGTATGGTTTCCTATTGCACTGCTGTAGCACTAACATATGGCGATGTGATGCCAGGGCTGTGGCTACCAAGATGATTCTACAAATTATCAATTTTGCTTTTTGGCTTTAGGCAGAGGACTGACCAAAAGGGAGCACCGTAGGGTTTTTTGATACAAAAGATAGTCGTTTGGACCAAAGATCATCAGAGTAACTCCTGCCTTACCATTTTTTTTTGTTGTTGTTTTGTAAAGTTACATTATTTAGCATCTTTGACAATTCATGTTTCTCTTTAGCCTGGGGAACTTCATAGGTAATGCTGTGATAAGTAGCATTTGGCTGACCACCTGCTCTCTCTTATTCTGGAAATAGTACAACTGGCCATGAAACAGCTATGAACTGATCACTTGACCATAGCAAATGAGCTGCCCTCATCAGTGTGTTCTGGTATATATTTAACTTAATAATGTGAGCAGATGGTCATTATATTGATTCACGAGGCAAGGGAGGAAGCTTGGCTGTCTTGATAACGTAAGGCCTGAGTGCTGAGTGGGGCAAGAAGCAGGGGAGGGGAGGAAAAACGGAAATTGTTGTGGTGTGGGGGTTTTTTTGTTGATTTTGTTGGGGGTTTTTTGTTTTGCTTTGTTGTGTTGGTTTTTGGTTTTTTTTACAAAGGACCACTGTGGACATGAATAAAATAAAAGCAAGTTTAGGTGACTTATCAAGCCTGTACATGTGGTCACTTCCCTGGAGACAGAGATTGTTAGTGCAGAAGCACGATGCTGCTGGAGTATTTGCAGCAGTGATGGTGCTAAAAAGGGGGGAGGGCAGTAGTTTGGAGAGTTGTGAATCTTCTCACTCTGCTGTTGATGACAACAAATCTTTTGAAGGGAAGAGGTAATATTTAAGTAATAGTTCTTCAGTAATTTTTTTGCAAAGGACAACTTTGTTTAGTTGTCTGCCCATTTAATGGGATATGACTGGAGATTTAAACAAGAAGCTAATGCTATAAAATATTCAGCAACTATCCTTGTTAGCTAAACTAGGAAGTTCACAAATTCCCAGTCTGGATCAACTCAAAGGAACAACTTGATTTGGTTATTTTGTAATTTTCCCATGAGAAATACTATATGCAGAAGAACATTGTCTTGAGCAAGAGCTTAATCTCGTCTTTTGGTTCCTGTTTCTCCTAGCTGCTGATTAGCTTTGCTGTCTTATCAGTTTATGTCATAGTATGTGACTATAAATTGACTTTGCAGTGAAGAGGGAATACGTTTCGTCTTCACAGATGCTGCTGTTACCATGGAGATAAAAGGACCAATGGCCTTTTCTTGGTTTGGACTGTACTACAGTGTTCATACAGAGATGGTGCATTCGAAAATGCAACATTTGGTGCTTTTATATTTTAGTCTAAATATCAAATGAGAAAGCATATTGTTTTTTCCTGGTGATGAAGTTTAATAATAAATACAGATTTGGGACTTTTTCTGGAAGCAGAAAGCAAGCCCACCAGGAATGTGAAAGCAGTGTGGCTGGTTTATGCTTACTAAACCTCCTCTCTGGGAAAAACCTTTTGGCTTTGCAAAATATAACCCTGTAGAGCCTTTGGGTTTATCTGATGCAGTGTTTGATGCTGGTTACATCACCAGCTTACTTATCTGTCATGTTCCGCTGTGGCTGATCTTGAATGAGCATACGAAAGCTGTGAATGTGATTTATTTTTTTTTTTCTTCTTAAGAAAGAGCTTTTCTACCTCAGATTGCGTGAAAGAAAATATAAATACCAAACCCACAGCACATTCAAGGATGGCTTGCAGAAGGTGTTATTTGTGAGTACCTTTTCCTTCTTCATCTGTCATCACGTCTCTGATATCTGTGTTGAGGATTCCAGAAGTGGGAGTAGTGATCAGTTTATTGTTTGGTAGGTTTCTTTCCACGAACCATTTTTAGGGTGTTACCTTTTTGGCAGATGAATGATCTGTATATTAGATGTGCATAGATGATGATTGTGTATACGCATGTGGGTATTTAAAAATGTAACCTAATAAAGTGAGTAAGTCTATGTTTAGCAGTAAAAAAAATAACAACACCCCCCCCCACTTTGCATACAAGAAGCAATGCAGGATGCTAGGAATTCTGTCTGTGATGAGTCAAGAATCTCTCTTCCATTTTGTTTGAATGCTTTGTCATATTAAAGTGTAATCTGTCTTTTAAATATATAAATATTAATACAAGGATATGGAATGCAGTCTTAAGCAATATAATACTAATAAGGCAAAATATCACTGTGTTTTTGTTGTCATTGTATATATGCTTGATCAAAACCTAAAGATGTATTAATTGCTTATTTTCTTGAACAGTTTCTCAAACATTATAGTCAGCACAGCAGGAGTTTAATATTTCATTCATTTAATGCAGTACAGCAGCTCTTCGCATGAGTTGTCACGTTTGGCAGAAGAGCCTAAGCGCTTATCCACTTGTAGCCAGAGGAAGGACAAGGCTAAAGTTTGCATTCTGTTTGCAGGTGTCGGCATCGGGGTATATGTGGAAACCACGCTGGGTGGTTTTATTCAGCTGAATTCTAGTGGTTCTACATGACCCTTCCTATGAGCTTTCTCTTAAACCGTACTGCAATGTTGTTCCACTTCAGGGAAAAATGAGAACAAAATAGACACGAGTGTGCAGTGAAGTTGTCCTTTACCACCTGCCCTCGTTGCCATCAGTGGTTCACTTCTAATCTGGTGTTTTGAAATGACTGTGTCTGCTAGTTGCATTTCTCAACCCTGGTTAAAGATCCTCTCCCTTTAGGGTTAAATTTCGGTTTGCCAGAGGATCATACCTTAAGCAGATGCAATTGTCATCTGTAGCCTTTTTTCAGTTATTTTAATAGTCCCTACAAGGGTCCTAATTTGAGTAAATCTGCTTCACATTCAGTAGCACTGTCCACACGCAGGCATAGTAAGTTCAACCATTCAAGAATAAACTACTCGAAATGAATATTGGAAGAGGATTGAAATCTGTTTTTAAGTTTTCTTTAGCCTTTTGTTTTACGGTGATGGTATGAATGGTTAAGTTGAAATGTTTTAAAATCAAAATAAACTTGGAACTATACATAGGAAGTTGAAATAAGAAAAGTGAACTTGGGAAACAGGTTGTAGCCTTCCAGGTATACGTGAATCAGTGTTAAATATCATGCCGTATGTTTATGCAAGGGAGAAGTAGTAATGTTTGTGTTAGACACCATTTTAATTTGAGTTCTGGGATTTGGGGATTTTGTAACTCTCAGCAGGGGACAGAATTTCTTATAGTGCTTATTGGGTGGTGTTGAAGAATATTTAATCTCTGTAGGTTACTTTCTTTAGCAGTGGTGTTGCAGTCTTATTTATAGAACCATCTTGTACAGTATTTTCCTCTTTTACTGCTCACGCGTTTGATATCTTCTACCTACCTCAACACATCGCTGTAGAAAACAAGATATGACCTGTGACTTCTGTAATTCTGTATTTGAACTCCTGTTTAAGAAAGAGGATGCTGATAGTTGGAAAGAAGGAAAAGCCCGGGTTTTTTTTTAGAACTAACTTTCTAGAACTTATATATACAAAATCTTCATGTTCTTTAAAACTGATCTGTTCTGAATATTGAAAGCGTATATTAAACAGTTAAATACTCCAGCTCTTTAATGCATGATTAAGTTTTGAGATGAAAACATAAATACTGTAAATCTGTCAGTGTTCTAATAATATATATGCTAAGGACTTTTGTCTTTTAAAAAATAACATATCTTTTTTTACATCTTAAAAATAAAATGTAAAAAGCTAGATCATTGCTATTCTAAAAGCTAAACAATGTCAAACTACTAGGATTAGCAAAAGCGTTTCTTCAGATGCTGCACTGAATAGAACATATGTCATTGTACCGTTGTCTTAAGTAATAGGATTTGCCTTGCTGTAAATCTTTTATGCTATATCTGTGTAATTTTGTTCCTTGTATGTTACTGGTTTTCCTTTTTCATGAGCTTCAAATCCAATATATTATAGATGTCACTATTTAGATTTGGTTTTACTACGATTGTTACTTTGTGAGATTATAAATGTGGCTGTATTTTGTAATGTGAGTTGTAGTTTCTTGAGAAATTCTTGGACCTAATTTAATGACATGTAAAATATAGAAAAGATGCAGTGAACCTATCAATTTTCTGATTTAATCTAAAAGATATTTTTTTTTCTTTCTATCATATGCAGCTTCATGTCTCTTTGCTCTTTATTTCTGGTTTTGGAGTGTGTGGGGTTTTTTCTACAGATTTTGGAAGTGGCTAGTAAGCACAAATGATACGAGTACATTTTATGTGTACTGTAAATTATTGTACGTCACCCTTCAGAATAGATGATTTTGTAGTATGACTTAATAGGAAAAGAAATGTTCATAATTATAAGTGTCTACATATTAACATTCTTAATTAAATTCACCCTAGTTACAGCTAACCCAGGATTGGAGGCTGCCTACAAACTGTGCGTTGGCTAGGATGCAAAAGAATCACCTCTTGCCTATTTATGTAGGCTAGTACTTCATTTTCATGAAAC
>NW_009610323.1:0-30136 GCF_000690535.1 Cariama cristata
TTATTATTATTATCATTAATATTATTTTTTCCCATCTGGCTTTTTCCACCGGGGGGCTTGCAGTGTGTCAAGGAAGCTGGTGCGCTCCCAAGAGCTGGGATTATTTGCACAACGTCTGTATATTGAGTTCTCGATCCTGTTCTATTTTTATTTTTTAAGCGCAGAGGGGTTGTTGGGTTTTATTTTTTCCCCTCGCCACGCTTTTCTTGGGTTTTTCCCCCACTGTTGTCAGCACCACCTCACCCTCCTCCCATCCCACCATGGCCCGGATGAACCGCCCTGCGCCAGTGGAGGTCTGCTACAAAAACATGAGGTTCCTGATCACTCACAACCCCACCAATGCCACGCTCAGCACCTTCTTGGAGGTAAGGAGGGGAGGCTGGACGGGAGGGACCAGGACCCCGCTGCACATTTTGGAACCAAAAGCCAATGTTGAGATGCAACAGGGATCAGCCCTGCGTAGGATGAGGCAGCAGCACATCCCCTTGGTACCCTGGTACCCTGTCGCATCCCAGGGCGGTGGGTCAGCTTTTGGGTTAGGATGTTTTGTAGGACCCCAAGTGTGGTGTTTGGGCACAGTGGAGATGGAGGAGAATTCCCCATTCTTGGCATCCCTTGCCACCTCCACCTGCACGTCACGTCAAGGGGCTTTGCAGTGATGCACATGGATGCACGCAACCTTCCCTGCATCTCCCAGCACTTCAATAAGGACTTCTCATCCCAAATATCCCAGCATCTTTCCAATGCCCAGGGTGTGCTGGGCAGTGCACAAGGAGCTGGAGGGCTCGGTGTTGCATGAACCAGCGACGGTGCCCTGCCTGGGAGCGCTGCCTCCAGCACCAGCAGCAGCTGGAAGTTAGGGGGGAATTAATGGATGCATGTCCACGGTCTGGGGCAAAAGGCTTCGATTTACTCTTTTTATCAATGCCTGGGGGCAACACAGTGTCCTGCAGGTTCGGTCGAGCCGGCACAAGCAGCTTCTGCTTAGAGGAGTCGTTTCGGGATGTTACTGCATTTGCGGGGGGACCTGGGGCTGTGCTCGAGTCTGGTAAAGGGTATTTGCCTTAGACCTAAACCACGTCACCAGGGACATCCTCCAAGCCCAAGGAAGCCCCCCCAATGCACACCCGAAAAAACACACGTGAGCACTGCCAGGTCAGAGAGCCACGGGAAGGTGGTTGCGATTTAGGGACAGCCTCGCCATACCCTGCACACTGTGCACAAGGCAATGGGGATGGCACCGGTGGGAAGGGGGAAAAATTCCCCATTCCTCCAGCCTCTTAGATTTTTGGCTAAGCTGCCGAGTGTGTGGGGGTTTACCGTGGTCTGGTGAGCGCACATGGGGAACGAAGGAGATGGATCATTGAAGGGGATGATCTCACACACCGGTACGCCGGCGTGCCGACACGTAATCCAGGGGCAATCCTTATAGCGGGCGACAAGCCACGCTGGAAACAGCCCAAGTCCCACGCCCAAGCCTGTATCGCGTTGGAGCGATGACGGGGTATGGCAACGAGGTCAAGAAGGAGCCCCTGAGCAATCTGCAAGATGCTGAGCGTGGTCGGCAGGTTGCACTACGACCCCCCCAGCTGCCTCCATGCATTTCTACTGGGCACAAATAATGTCTCCTTCACTGGACTTGTACCCATGTTGGGGATGTTTCTTTGCTTGGGGTGTAAAATCCCTGCTGGTGTGGCCATTGGGGCTTAAAAATAAAGAGCCCTGTTGGTGCTCGTGACTCCAAGGAGTTGTGACGGTGCTGGGTAAAAATCCTACTGTGGCCATGTGGCTTTGGTGCCCTGGGATTTCGTGTTTCCTTGTGCTTCCCGGGCTGGGTGTACCATGGGGTGGTTTGCTCAAGGGTCCAGAGCTGGGGCACGGTGCTGTTTTAGGGTCCGTAGCAGTCCATGTGGTCGTAGCAGGGCTCGGATGTGTTGGGGTTAACTGGAGTGCAACTGGCAGGGTTTTATCAGACCCTTCCTTTTCCTTCCCACCCCAGGACCTGAAGAAATATGGTGCCACCACGGTTGTGCGAGTGTGCGAAGTGACCTATGACAAGACCCCCCTGGAGAAGGACGGCATCACCGTCATGGTAGGTGGGCAGCAGGATGGGTGCTGGGGACGGGAGCTGCCCCCTCCTTGTGCTTAAATACCCCCATCCCTCAGGTCTGCTGGAGCCCCTGCGTTTCAGATAGACCAAAGCAGCATCACACTTGCTTAGGAGCAGGGTTTGTAGCCCAGCTTTATACTCGGAGCGAGGCAGGCTGAGTGCTCCCCGGGCTGAGATGGGGCTGGTGCTTTAATAAAAGAAAACGCTACCCACGCACCCGAAACTGTGACTCAACACGGCTGGGTCGGTAGCTGCCTTCCCTGCCTGTTGCTCCGGCTTTAAAGCATCCAGGGGATGAGGGTGCCTGATCCCACGTGGAAGATGCGAGTGGTTCCTGTTACCCCCAGCGTTATCTTATCCGGGGAGAGAGGGGGGTGTGGGTTTTTTTGCTCTTCCAGAAGCCGGCTGGTGCAGCTCCGGGGGCTGAAAGGGAGCAGGCAGCAAGGAGGAAAAAGCAAGGAGGCAGAGCAGGCAGCTGCCTGGGCTGCTGCATCTTGGCTGATAAGTAATTGGGGATGATGTCAGGCGTGATTGCCCTGCCAGGGAGTTCAGCTCCAGCTGGAAAGTGAAGCTCTGCTCATTATTTAGAAAAGGGGTTTGGAAGTGCCTCGTGTCTCCTGGGGTGGTCCTCTGTGTGTAGGTCCTCTCTATAGCTCTCTCTAGGTAAGGTATATCCTAGAGAGCTATATCCTAGATCCTCTGGGATATAGGGAGATAATAGATCCTACGTCTCTCTAGAGACAGGTCCTCCAGATGCAGACCTCTCTAGATATAGATGCCATGTCTCTATAAGGTGTATCTTACAGAGAAAGATAGCTGTATCCTACGTGTAGAGTCTGTACGTAGGAGGATATCACATCTGCTCAGTTACACACCAAATTCTGCCTTTTACACTGTTTCTGACTGGAGTCCTCCAGTGTGAGTTTCTGTATCTAAGATATATATACCTCTCTACATATCTTAGAGAGAGAGAGATCTGTATCTGGGATATGTTTTAGATAGGGAGATACCAATATCCTAGGTATAGAAACCATATAAGACACTATATAGAAACTATATAACTGCTATATATGTTTCTATAACTATATAGAAATTATATGAGGTATATCATGTAGACAGATATCTACACCCTCTGGATGGATGGATACGTATATCTATGCAGATACAGAGAGATCTCTATATATACCTATATCAGATATGTGTATGTATAGAGACTATATATCCTGTCCCTTTCTTTGGGGGATAGGTACAAGCTAGTCGAGGCCTGACTCTGGTGTGGTGTGCCTGGGTGCCAGCAACCACCATCGCGGTGCCCACATGTATGGTGGTCCTGTCCTGGACACCCTCCCTGGGTGTTTTGGACACTTCCTCTGCTTTTGGCTCCTCTGTGTGCCTGGAGGTATTCAAAAAACGTTTAGATGTGGTACTTCAAGACATGGTTTAGTGGACATGGTGGCATCAGGTATACGGTTGGACTTGATGATCTTTGAGGTCTCTTTCAACCATAATGATTCTATGATTCTATGATTCTACGAAATCCTGCCGGAGAATTGATGCTGTGTGGGTTTCACTGTAGAAAGGTTTACGGTGCAGGATGGATATACTGTACTGGATACACCAGTAGTGTTTAATCTCTTCATCAGTGACGTAGATGGTGGGATTGAGTGTGCCCTCAGCAAGTTTGCAGATGACACCAAGCAGAGTGGTGCAGTCAATACCCTAGAGGGAAGGGATGCCATCCAGAGGGACCTGGACAGGCTGGAGGAGTGGGCCCATGCAGAACTCATGAAGTTCAACAAGGCCAAGTCCTGCACATGAGTCAGGGCAATCCTCAGTATCAGTACAGTATGGATTGAGGGCTGCCCTGCAGAGAAAGACTTGGGGGTACTGGTGGATGAAAAATGGGACATGACCCGGCAATGTGCAATCACAGCCCAGACAGTCGACCATATCCTGGGCTGTATCCTAAAGCAACGTGGTCAGCAGGTCCAGGGAGGGAATTCCCCCATTCTACTCCACTCTGGTGAGACCCCCCCTGCAGTCCTGCCTTCAGCTCTGGGGTCCTCAGCACAAGAAGGACATGGACCTGTTGGAGCAAGTCCAGAGGAGGACCACAAAAATGATCCGAGGGCTGGAGCACCTCCGCTGTGAGGACAGGCTGAGAGAGTTGGGGTTGTTCAGCCTGGAGAAGAGAAGGTTCCAGGGAGACCCTGTTGCAGCCTTTCAGTACCTAAAGGGAGCTTATAAGAAAGATGGAGAAAGACTTTTTATCCGGGCCTGTAGTGACAGGACAAGGGGCAATGGTTTCAAACTGAAAGAGGGTAAGTTTAGATTGGACATAAGGAAGAAAGTTTTTCTGATGAGGGTGGGGAGACAATGGCACAGGTTGCCCAGAGAAGGTGTGGATACCCCATCATTGGAAGTGTTCCAGGACAGGTTGGATGGGGCTTTAAGCAACCTGATCTAATGAAAGATGTCCCTGCCCATGGCCAGGGGGGTGGACTAGATGATATTTGAAGGTCCCTTCCACCTCGAACCATTCCGTGATTTGACAGTTTTGTGGTATGGTGTGTCATCCCCGGTGTGAGCCCGGTGACCTGCACTCATGGCTGCAGCGATGCTTTCCGGGCACCGCGGGGAGGAGATGGTCATGCAGGACAGGCCGCAGGCTGTGCAGGGTGGGCTGGCTCAAGCATTAGGATACCCACGCTCCTTTCCTAGCAAAGCGCAACTGAAATCGCATTACCTGTTCAAACACTGCAGCTTCTTTTGCTGTCTTACACAAGGATGACTCCAGCACAGCAGCTTAGTGACTCACTCCTCAAACACGAGGATTATGGCCCCGTGCCGGGGCTTACCATGCTGCATCCCCTCCGAGTGATGCTGCTCTGCCCATCCCTCCCTCCCACTGCTGCGCAGCCGTTGGCCATGCTCCTCCTGCCAAATCCATTTTGGGAGAGAAATCCCCATTTTGGGAGAGACGTGCAGCCTTGACTGGCTGCCAGTGCCCATGGGGAGAGACCATCCTTTCCCCAAAATGCAGTCACGGGCAAGGGGAGAGGACACTTTTCCCCCACAGCAGAGCCCAGGGCCAGGAGGTGTTTAATGCAGCACCGGTTCTACCTACTTCATCACTGAGCTCTGATGTTGAGTCCCTGCGGCTTGAGGATGAAGCTCAGAAGAAGATGGGCTTTTATTTTTTTCTCCTTTAAAAGCCTTTCCTGAAGGATGCTGTTTAAATGGACCCCTTTGGAGGGGTCTCCCTCCCTCCCTCCCTTCGGCTCTCTCTAGTGCTCTATTAGGGAGTCCCGAGAGCATCTTTTAGGGACTTGTGTGTTCACTTTCCCCTCCACGTGTTGCAGCAAGCTGAATTTCAGCACCACATCGAGCCCTGAGATTTCAGCCATCTCCAAGCCAGCTTTGCTCAAACTTCCTACAAAGTGGCTTTGCAGTCCCAAGCGCTGGATTTAGACGGGAGCTGGCAGGGAGGAGGATGGGAGTTGCATCGCCCCAAAGCTCAGTGTGGTCATCCGAATAGGGAGGAGGCAGGTGATGGCCACCCTGGTCTGCAGAGGCAGGAGGACATGGGGACTATGCTGCAGATTCTGGAGGTGCTTCTGAAGGCTGAACCTGTCCATAGGAGATGGGAGGACCCCAGACCTGGACTCGTACGGCTGCAAACCCTGAACCAAAGCGGCCAGGGGATTCCTGCATGCCAGATGGTGCCACAAAACCCGCTACATTCCCTGTGGAGCTGCGTTGTGAGCACCGTTCCTGGCACACACATCCACCTCCCCACTGCCAAGCTCCCAAACACCGTGGCCCTGAGTAAATAGCAATGCCTTGAGTTTTTCCCCAAGGTCTTGACAGCGTTCTTCTCTTACCCTGACCTTGCCCCCACCTTGCAGGACTGGCCGTTTGATGATGGAGCGCCTCCTCCCAGCAAGATAGTGGAAGATTGGCTCAACTTGTTGAAGACTAAGTTCTGCGAAGACCCCGGCTGCTGCGTGGCCGTGCACTGTGTGGCTGGCCTTGGGCGGTAAGTCAGAGCCCAGCACCCTGGCTGCCACCCCACCCATGAAGGGAGGAGAGGGAAAACCATGCCTGCTCTCCTCCTTCCCTTCCCCAGTCCCCCTTTGAGCGGGGTTTTTGTGTGCAGTAAAACCTTAGTGGGAATAGGTGTTGATGGGGGGCTCTGCTGCTTGAGCTTCCCCTTGTGCTTCTTATGGCCAAATCCTGGGCACCGGGGGGGGGACCTGGGTTGCTCGGTTCGGTCCTGGCAACACCCTGCAGCTGTTTTGCTTTTGCTAAGAGCTCGTTGCGGAAATTTTGCAAAACACTTCCCGCTACAGCCAGGAGCTGATGCTTTTTGAGGGCTGCTGCATTTTGCTGCTCCTCCCGACACAGGTCAGGTTTTGCCTGTGTATTTACCTCCGCTTTTCTAATAGATTTGCCTCCAAAGTCTTTGTGCTCATTAGAAGAGCAGCAAACAACCGCCAGCCCTGTCCTAGGGGTTTTACCCCAAAATGCTCCTTGGGGCAGCACTTGCAACCAAATGGCAAGAAATTACAAACTAAAAGCCACTGCTGGCAGTTGCCCGCAATGCCACCGTTACAGCCCTGCGCCGTGTCCCTCCTTCCCGGGACGGGATGTCAGCCTCTGGGCTGCAAGGCTGGGGAGTGACCGCCACTGCCATTGCCTTTCAGTGCTCCTGTCCTCGTTGCGCTGGCCTTGATTGAGAGCGGGATGAAGTACGAAGATGCCATCCAGTTCATCCGACAGTAAGTCGTGCAGCGTTTCGATGTGGGGGGAGAAGGCAGCCCCTCTCCGAGGGAATGGAGAGAGTGTGTCCCAGAGTTTTTTTGGGGCACCGGGGTTGCTTTTCTCTCCTTTGGAGGAGGAAAAGGGAGGTGCTGGCATCGAGCACCCTGTGCCTTTGCATCAGGGCTGCAGGAGGCTGGGGCAACGGCTGGGAGCATCCCTGGGGGGTTTTGGCAGGCACCCTGCTTCTGACAGCTGCCCCACACGTTTCCTCCCCAGTTCTCCATGTCCTGAGACTGGCAGGGCAGATGAGCGAGAAAAGCTGCTGGGGTCAGTGCCAGTCTCCATCCCTGGACGATGCACATGGCTGCAGCCTCCAAAATCTCTTCCTGCTCCAGGCAGGGGGGGGTTCAGCACCCCAATGGGGGTGGGTTTGGGGGGTTGGGTCTTGTCCTGCCACACCGCTGACTGTGCTGGCCCTTCTCTGTCCCTGCAGGAAGCGCAGAGGAGCCATTAACAGCAAGCAGCTGACGTACTTGGAAAAATACCGACCAAAGCAGAGACTCCGATTTAAGGACCCTCATAACCACAAGAACAAATGCTGCATCATGTAACCTCAATGACCTCTTGCCAAAAATCCGTGCACACAGACACCCGGGCACTCGCACACATCCCACCCTCTCACCTCCTCGCCCAGCCCCGCACACCGCACGTGCCACCCCACTGCCAGGGCTGGGGTGGGGGGACATGGAGCATCACCAACATGTTCCAGCACCCACAGCCCGGTCGTCTTCCCGGACCCCCGAAAAAGGCTGCTCTGTCCAGCTACAGCCCTGAAGAGGGAAGGCAGCACTGCCCTTTGACTCTTGGCATTAGCAGGCAATGAGCTCACGTGATGGTTCTTCATCGCCTTCCTCCTCCTCCTTTTCCCTTCCTGTTGCACTGAGAGGGGTGGATGAAGGGTGCTTCATTTGGAGTGATGCAGGCAGGACTGTGCCAGCTGAGAAGGGATGGGGAGCAGGAGGGCCGGAGCACCCCCAGAAAAATCCTTTCCCACCTTTTCCCCGTAAATAAGGGCTGCAGCAGTGGGGATGGAGGTGGGGGTGGCGCAGTGGCCTTGGGGGGAAGACGGTGATAGCAGGGAGAGGTGAAGGGGGCTCATAGCTTGGTGCTGGCCTTGTGGCCACGGGAAGGCCTGAGCTACGTCCCCCCAGCACCATTCCCTTTCTCCTGGCTCCTCTGCCACTTTACCATCTCCCCATTGCCTCGATGACAGCCAGGATGCTGCAGATGGGGCTCATTGGGGGCTTGCTGCAGTGAAGACAGAGGTGCTGGGACATTTGGGGACTGTGGCAGGACTTTGAGGCACCCAGCTTTGCCGGGGTGCAGGGTCAGCACTGGGTCCTCCAAAGTGTGGGCTGCTCTTATTTATAGCTTCCAAATTCAACGCACAGGGTGGGGGGTTCCCTGGTGTTGTGTCCCCATCACTGAGCCGTGATGCAGACCCCAATTTTGGCTGCAATGCCCTGGGGATGCAATGTGCGTCTCAGGGCATATCCATGTCCCCCACCGCTGCGTTTGCTGGCTGAGGGGCTGGGCTGCAGCTTTCCTGGGGGATTTTGGGTGCTCCTGGCAAGAGCACGTCACCAAATTTTGCACCTGCCTTTCCCACATCTGTAACACGGTGCCTGGCACCCCGAAACCCTCCGGCACATGCCCTGGTGGGGTGGACTCAGAGCTGCCCCTGAGTCGGGACATTAAACATCTCTCAACTTTCTGCCTTTGAACGCTTGCAGCACCTGGAGCGGTGGGCTCATAGGGGGTGTGGGAGTGGTTTTTCTTTTGATGAGGATAAGAAGATATTTGCTAATTAAAGAAAAAAAAAACTTAAAAAAACCCTGTTTGTCTTCCACCCGTCCTCTGGCCTTTCTTTCTCCCATCACTGCCCAGTGGAACCCGGAGGTGACCCATGGTCCCCCAGACCTATCCCCAGCACTGGGTCACAGCTGGCTGCCACCCACTGTCACCAGGGCATACACGTGGGCTGGTGGATGCTCCAGGTATCCTTTGGGCTCGGTGCTGCTCACCCCCTCAGCTGCAAAGGATCGCAGTTGTTGGGGCAAGGAGGGCTAGTCATCCAGCATCTTGTGGTTTTAGACTGTCCAACTTGAGATGCCTTCAGTGCCCTGTGTTGGGTATCTCCAAAGGTTTGTGTGCCTTCCGAAACGTAGACTATCCAGAGACATTTGCTTTAGAGGGTTCATCTCTTGGGCTAAGCGGTGAGGAAGGGTGGTGAGACACCTTCAGTACCTCCAGAAGGGTAGGACCTGACTTCGTGTCACCACATGTGGGTGGAGGAAGAGCTTGGAGCCGTTTCCAGCACCACTCCTCTGTCGATGGGAGCCAACCCACTGCACGGCAGGGATGACCATCCCCGTGGGACAGGCTGTGGTGTTGAGTGAGGTGGGGACCGTCGGTGCATTGCCCTGGAGTTGTCATACCGCTCACCTCGGGCCTGTCCATGCCTCCACGTTGTGGGACAGCCTTCTGTCCCTTGAGTTTCTCCTGCCCCATTCCAGGCTGTTGATTCCTGAGTCTCGTGGAGAAGGAGGCAATGGTCAAAGGATCTGCATCGGTTCGGAAGGGTGAGAAATTGGGCTGATAAAAAGGCCTGATCCTGTCTTAACAGCAGTCCCCCTTCCTGGCCAGGTGTGTCCTGCTGCTAAAATAGGTGCTGCTTCGTCCCCAGGGACAGTAGGAGGTGGCTCGGCATTGCGGTGGGGACAGCCCCAGTCCCTCTTAGCCAGGAGACCTCACGGTCCCCTGTGCTCCTCAGTCACAACAGGCTGTGCCATACTTGTGAAGAGCTTAGGATGAGTGGTAGGAACTGTTGCTTTGCAGGCTTGGAGATGTTTCTGCCCTGGGAAGAGGAGGAGAAATGTGTTCCTCACCCGTACCCATGGGAGCACCGCATGGCGGATTGCCCAGGGCAAGCGGTCGAGGGCTTCAGCCACAATGCTTTTGAGTTGGGGTTGGGATGGGGACAGAGGGGCTTGGAATTCGACCTCCTTTGGCCATGGGAAGTCTTCACCTCCTCCATGCAGGATTTGATGGTGGAAGTGGTCGGTGCTGAGCTCTGATGAGAATACACTCAGCTTGGTGGGTTTGTTTCGGGAGGAACACGAGGGGGACAGGCTTTGCAGTGCTTCTTTGCTTTATGTAGCATCAACCCAACCACCTTAAAAATAGAAAGCTTCTAGTGTAAGAGCAGTCCTTGACCTGGTGCAATCCATGCGGCCAAATCCTGAGCGCCTCTGGCTGGCAGGGCAGCATCCCGGTACTCCAGTTTTATGAGTGACCGCAAAAAAAAAAAAACAACAAAACCATGCTAGTTTAATTGCCTAATTTTTTTTTTATTTTTTTTTTTTTTTTTCCAAATGGGGATCTCCCTCCTGTCCTGGAGCTTGCTGGCACCTCTCGTGTGCTGCTCCATGGACACGGCATCTCAGCAGCCCAGGAGCTGCCGTCCTTGCATAGAGGGCTGGAACCTGCTCCAAGGTTTCTCTGGATTGTACTGCCAAATATTTGGGATTTTTCTGATACGGAGTTTGGCTCCTACTTCTGAGGTACCAGCTCCTCAGTGTTTGCAGCCTAGAGAGGGTTACTGGAACATAACACACTGGGGAAATTGAGGGGTCTTCCAAATGTGATTTGGGTTAGAAATCTCAAAGAAGAGCCCAATTCCCTCACAAAACCCTAGGGACAGTTGGGGAAGAGGGGACGTTGGAGCTCAGTAGGCACATAGCACCAGAGCGAGGCCTAAGCGGAGAAGGGCTCATGGTTTGGCCTGGTTTGGGGGTCTCTCCTTGTACATTAATCCTCGTTTCTGCTCAGATGCCAAGATGCTGGAAGGAAAGCCTTAATAATCTGACGTATTTGCCAACTCTGTTATTGTTCCAGTTGTCTCCATTGGGTTTTGGCAGATGTCGTAGGGAACAGAGACCTCCCATGGCTTTGGCTACAAACCAACCACCTTATCCTCCCGTTTTCTGCAGAAGCAAAGGCACAAACTGGGTTTTATACCGCCTCAACCCTAGCCACCACTCTCATCCTTTCCATGGAAACCCACCATCCTTCCATAGTTTATAGGGACAGGGCTCTAAACTGGTAGCAAGAGCTTTGGAGACCCAAGGGATGGCAAAGCAGAGATGCCCTAACCATCAAACCAAGAGCTTGTCGGCTCTGCTCAGGAATCAATCATGGCTGAACCTCGCATCGGGGAATAAATCTGAGCAGGAATTCGTAGTTGTCTCCTCTCACCGGTGGGACACGTGTGCCCTTATCTGCGTTTCAGTTAAGAGGCTCGTGGGTCCCTTCTGTCCTCCACGTTTGCCAGTTGGATGGGGCGTGTGGTGGGGGCAGCGGTGGGAAGGCAGGCAACGTGACCATTGCAAATGGCCAGCTTTTTCTTTAAGAAAGGGCTGGTGATGCGTATTTAAAAATTTCACATTTGTAAATTCATATTAGGAGTCTTGCAATAAGGCTGACACTGTGGTGCTTGGGCTGAGAGCTTTTGGATGAAGAGGTTTATGAGTAACAGATTTCCCAAGGAAGCAAAGAGTCTTGTTCTATCTACAACAGAATGAGTCGTTTTCTTTTTTTTTTTTTTTTCATTGGGTTTGTTTGGTTTTTATTAGTCCCAGTGGGAAAGCACACAGGGAGATTCGTGACTTCCGTGCAGTTTCCAGGGTCTTCTATCTTATTTGCTTCCAGCGGGCTGGGTAGGTGCAGTTTGGTGGGTGGATTTGGATGGGATGCTGTCTGGCGGGTGAAAAATGTGACTGGTTTCTTTGCACAGCGGGGAGGGTCACAGGCCGGCTATCGTCCCGCTTGAAGGCTCTAGCAGACATTCCCGGGAAGGGGGGGCATTTTGCCGCCCTCGACTTCCCTTTAGACGATGATCTCCTAATGAACTCTCAACTTCCCTGCTGTTTCTTTCTGTGCAACAAAGAACTGCATATTTTCCTTTTTAACTCCGTGGGCAATCGTAGTAGTATGTAGATTAAGCCCAAATGACCTTTTATTTTATTTTTTTTTGGTCTGAGCCATAGCTAAATTATTATACCCAATGCTTTTTGTATCAGATGGCATCACTTTGAATATGCAGATGAGGTATAGGATCTTGACACTTTATAATCTTTTTTAAAGGAAACTTGTCTGTTTACTTAACGTCTTGTGTAAAAAGGAAAAAAAATGTATGCCTTTTAGTAATCACTTTTTTTTTTTTTTTTTTTGAGTTTTATGAAATGACGGTGGTTACACTCCAGCAGCGAAATAAAAAGCATTCACTGTTTTGTACATCCCTGTGTGCTGCGGTGCTGCTCATGGGGGAGTTACCAAGATGGGGGAGGCAAAGGCAGAGCCGAACCCTGGCCAAGGGACGGAGGAGAGCTGCACGGCGGGGATGTCAGAGTCCTGCTGCCCCCCTTGGCTGGAGACCTCAGCCCCCTCCTGTCCCATCCCAAATGTGTCCAAGCCATTGCCTGGGTTATTTTCCTCCTCTCATCCCATTTCCCTTTCCTGGGAGCTCCCGGGACAGACAACGGAGGTAGCTGGGAAAGGGTTGGACGTACTGTGATTAGATGATGGGCTGCAGCCAGATCAGATCAAGTGGTGCCCAGGGCAGAGAGAATTGATTTGCTCAGTACCAGGGCAGGTGCCAGAGGTACGCCCAGGGCTCCAGGTGTTCACATGAAGCCCTTTTCCCCATGGGCTGCTCTCTGTCCCATCCAGCATAGTCACTGCATGTTCCATCTCCAGCCCTTCCTTAGCAAAACATCATGCAGGTCTTCAGCAATGATTGCCCGGCAGCCCCCACTTCCAGCAGGCCCCTGGCATTCCCACCATGATCACAGCAGGGTCAGGAGCCAGGACCTTGCCAGAGAGAGTCCAACCATCACATTTCCTTCCAGTCCAAGCAAGGTCTTCTCCAGAGGAGGGTCTGGCAGCAGGGAGACCCTGGAGCTGGTCTGCAGCAGTGGACTTGCCTTGGCTGAGCAAGGTAATTGCGTTGCTCGCTTATGACCATGCTCAAAGTGTGTCATGGTTTTTAAGTACCCACCTCCTCATCAAATAATTGGCATAACCAGAGCCCACACACACCCTGATCCTGTGTCCAGCATGTCTCAACTGATGTAGTTGGATAAAAGATGTTGTAAGGCTCAGAGATGCCTTTTATCCCGCATGGAAAGAGCTGATCCCGTAGCAAGGCTGTAGGGTGCTGTTGGACAAGCTGCCCAACTCAGGGCCCCTAAGGAGCCATGGCTAATAAATCATAGCGTGCACGGGCCTGACCACTTGAAGTCACCTATGCAGTGGGCAGTCTTTGTACCAGAAACACACGAAATACCTGGATCGACTGTGACCAGCCTCTCTGGACTCTGGCACGAAGCAGCAATGGGAGGAACCGGCTCCTAAATATGTGTCCTCCACTGGCACAAACACACTTGCCAGGGACATCTCGGTTAGGAAGCCCGTATAGCTGGAGATACGATGACTGCTTCTCCCTCCCTTGCTACTTCTATCATAGACCAGTTTAACAGCTAAATCTAACAGGTGGAGAGCAGCTGCTCAGTGGCTGAGGTCTTGGAGTAGCATCTCCCAGTTGAACAACACAAGACATGTTGACCTCACTCCACCCAGGAAGGTAGACTGGGTAGACTGGTCAGCACACCCGCAAGGAGGAACCGGGTTGAATACTAGGGTAGACTTTCTGCTAGCAAAATGGACTTTTGGAGAGAGGATGTGGTGTTCAAGCCCTTGGAGGACTTCTAAGAGCAGGACATGTTTTGTCCCATCCAAGGTCAGGATGGGAGGATGACCTTTGCAATGTGACTTTTATCCCTAACCCCACTAATGCTTTGAGATCAGCTATGGTCCAGCCTAGCTTTTCTTTAGGCTCAGAACCAACTGAGCAAGTTAAAACTGTGGAAGCAACTGTCCTAGGCAGGACATGGGACACTTAAGAGACATGGCAGGTATCTCAGCATTTCTGCAGGAGCTGGCACATGTCGTCTATGGGAAAATATCTTTCCTTGACTGGGAGAGGGGGAAAGTTGAAATGACCTGGATTCAATATTCTCTGCAGAAAGGGCCTGCTAGGAAAAGAAGTCTGATTTGGAAGACGTGAAATGGATTTTATTTACCCACTCTCACCATCCAGTTCCAACTCCAGACCCCTCAGTCCTGCCCCATAGCTGGGACTTCTGGAAGAACCAGGCACTGTGACACACCAACCGGGCTGCTGAAGAGGTGGACTCTTGGGAACCACCAAGCTCAACAGAGCCAGCAGATCTTGGGAAGCTTTTGACCCTCTTCAGTGAGTGCTGTCCATAGCAAAGCTCTTCCAGGGGAAAACATTCAATCAGCTCAGCTCCAGGTTGGGGCAGGGGGGGCATAGGCCAGTGGGTTGCTGCATGGGAAACTGCTTCAAGGTTGCTGCAAGGTGGACCCTGACGTTACTGCTTCAAATTCAGGAGTGTGATCAGGTGTCCTTACACTTCCACTGCCAGACTGATGGTTCCGTGTTAGTCTCAATGACTAAACTATTTGGAATAGGGCTTATAAGGTCCATTTGTCCATCTCTCTACCCCAAGAATTTTAATCCAATGACTGATTTAACCCCACAGAGCATGAGAGCTCCCAACACCGCCATGTTCCTGCAAGACCAATGAAAACAGCAGATAAAGGAAAGACCTAAGTGGTATGTCCAGTAGAGCATGGCCTAACCTTGATTAGATAACCGAGAGTCCACCTAGAAGAGACATTACGACACCACACCCATTGGAGATCTGCTCGGTGCTTCACCACTGACAGATACCACCCATCGGACATGAAAGCAGGCTTCGCTCATGAAACCAGTTGAGTTTTTAACTCTGCCCCCCATGACCAAGGCAGGAAGGCAAAGATCAGAGTCTCCATGGAGGCTGAGGAGCAGGAGCTTGCATGAACAGGCTGGTAAGCAAGGAAAGCTGACGCTAATTTTCTGAGCTCCCGAGTAATTACAAGGGGTTGGGTGGGGTAAGTGGGGAAAGGGGGAGGAATCTCCCCTCGTGCTGCTGTAGGCTCAGGAATGCTTTTCAGCAAGATGCCAGCTTGGAAGAGGGGAGGGCTGCAGCGGGGTGACGTGGCCAGAGCTGTCCTTGGATAGCCCCAGCGCTCCTCAAGTGCTCTGCAAGGCAGATCCGTATCTCCTCGCACGCTTTGAACCACGCAGCTGCAAGGGGCACTGCCTCCACAGTTGTGCATTAAGCAACCGGGCCTTCACTCAGCCTAATTGCTGCCTTGCCTCCCAACCAGGAGGGCCAGGGGGACTTCTGAACACGGGTGCATGTGCTGAAGAAACACCCGCCCGCGCTCCTGCCTGTACATGCTGTCTCCTACCTGCCTGCATTCCTCCTTGCTCTCCGTCACCGAAAAACGTGCACCCCTTTGGAGGCTGGATCCCAACTCTCTGTATTAGGCTGTTGCCACTCCATGCACAGGTTTCTGCACTCCCTAAGAGGAGCACTGTGAAAGTCCATCAAATTGGGATTTTCTGGAAAGGTCTAAGTCGACCGCTCACAGGTCTTGGGGTCTCTTCCCAACTTGTGCCATGGTCTGCAATGGCTTAGCTCATTCTCAGCAGAGGAGTCGGATACCTACAAGCCCTATCACAGCCACGTACAGCAGTGCCTTCAGTCCTGCCAACACCAAGATCAGTGAGATCCACCCAGCTCAAGGTGAGTGTCCACAGCGTGGTCTCATCCCTGGCACCCTTTCCAGTCAGCAGAGATCAAGTAAAGAGTCAATACTGGAGATTTAGGAGGGACTGATCTCATCTTGGCATGGACACTTCTTTCAGAGGTCCACCACCACAGAGGGACCCCAGACGCCCAGTTCACATAGAAACACCCACGCTGGAGACACCCAAAGCTTTGGGAGATGACCCATGGCTCACGGTTCTGAGGTTACTAACCAACCTCAGAAAATCAGCTCTCTGCAGAGTTATGGAGGCAAAGGTTGCAGGGTCTTCAGTAAAGTCTAGACCAGCCATGGTGAGGCTCACGAGCTTGGATAAAACACGCTTTGTGAGGGCCACCTTGCTCCCTGTTTGCTATGAGCTAAACCACAATAAAACCTTTCCTTGCTTGTTTTGGACCGCTGCTGGCTGTCACAGCCAACACTGGTTCTTCCTGGGCACAGCGCAACTCTCATCATTGCTCCTGTCAACCTGCTTGGGATCGACCCTTTTGCAACATCTCCCCCTGAGGACATCATGCTGTCTGAGAGGGGTCTTCCAGCTTCCCTCTGTGCCCAGGGAGATACGCACCGTCAGGGAGAGGCTGTGCAGCGATGGGAGGCTGCTGGAGCAAAGGTCTCACGTTCACCCCATATCTGGGGGACCCTGTGGGTCTGGGCACGAGGCACGGGAGGGTGGGAGGTGCTGCCCTGCTTGCACTGCGGTATCTGGAAACTCCCATGCTCGTAGGTATGAAAAAGTAGGGCAGAGCTTGGGTTGGAAAGAAAATGTTCACAACAAATGTAGCTGAAAGGTCAAGTGGGGAATGAGGCAGTGCTTGGCAAAGGTACAGTAAGGCAGATTGCCAGGGGTGGGTTTTGCCCTGGGAGTTTTCCCTGCAAACAGAGCAAGGAGGGGAAAGAGAAAATCTTTGCCCACACTTACACGACCACCCCCACGGTTCAGAAAGGGGGTTCTGCAAATCACTGCTCCGTGCCATGACCGCAGCAAGGAGCTGTGCTGCCCTGCCTGAGCCGCTCGCTGGGCAGGACCTCGGGGCAGAATTTGTTTTAACCAGAGCAAACATTTGAGTGGCAGGAGGGAGAGAGACTTGCACAGAGCCTGGAAAGGGCTGAGTCACTCACTGTCGGTGTCAGCAGCAGAGGAGAAAGCGTGGCTGCCCAACAGCCACCGGGAGCTTTGTCAGCGCATCCTTAAAAAAAAAAGAAAAAGGAAAAAAAAAAAATAATCAACTGACGGCCTCTCCAGCATCCCGCTGGAGAGCTACCGTGTGCTGCACGCAACCAGGGAGTTCCCTGCAAAAGCAGTGGCTATGGAAAAAGCCCTTCTCTGGCTGGAGGTGCTGGTTTCTGTTGCAACATCTCCCTTGGGGCTCGCAGAGCAGAGGAGGCTGCGCTCCTCTCCCACAGCAACCGGGCAGCCTCCAGGGACGTGTCACGGCCAAGCCGGGGCTCAGTTGAAGGACCGGGGGTGGGAGATGATTAGATACCTGACAGCTCGGCCCTGGGAGAAGAACAATGTAAGAGCTGCCTCTGCCTCACAGAGATAACTGTGAGGTTGGCAGCGCTGCCGACTTCAGCCAGGGCCTGACTCACCTAAGCCAGGGCATCTTGTCTGGGTATCAGACAGGGAGAAGCAATGCATTTAAATGAGATTTCATCTTTAAGGCAAACAACACCAGCTTGTTTTGGAGCACGCAGGCAGCTGTGGGTGACAGAGAAGGATGGCCAGACGGGTTTTGGGGTGCCCGGTTCAAGGCACTCGTTTTCAGTGGATGGATGCTCAGCACTCAAAACAAGGACTGTGATAAAGGACTATCATGAAAACTCACTGGTTGCTGCCAAATACCAGGGCCAAACATCTTGGGGCTCTTTCTGGGTTGCAAATCTGCTAGGTTGAGGGAGACAACACAGCTCAGTAGTGCAGAGAGACACGTGTCTGTAACTACCCCAGCTCTAGCCAAGTGACGCACCTGGGAAGCAGAGTCCTTCTGGTTGCAGCTCTTCAACTTGTTATCTCTGCAGTCCCCATCCTGGGAGGTTTTCAGGTTAAAACCATGAGCATCTGGGCTGACCCACATAGCTGACTCTGCTTTGAGCAGGAAACCTCCTGAGGTCCCTTCCAGCCTGTATTATCCTGTAGTCCATTGATGACCTCAGAGAAGAAGAGAGTATCTTATAGCTCGTAGGGTGCAAAACTGGGTCACTGAAAGAGACTCCAGAGAGATACTCTCCTTTGGGCATGCACCTTCTCCTGACACTGCAACTGTCTCCTCCAGCTCTTTCTCTTAGGGTTAAGGTGTCCATAGCTGTAGAGGCAATTATGTCCAGACTGCATGCTCCTCACACAGACAATTCAGTATCCTCTCTAAAGTGTGGACACCAGAACTATATGTTGTACTCAATTTCAGACTCCATCTAAAGCAGTTAAATCACTTCCCTACGTGCACCCCTTACTCAACCTGTCATCTGTTTTCAATTGAGAGTGTTTCTGTCATGGGATGCAGATTTACCAAATGCAAAGCCCTGCAAAGAGATGTCTCTGACTCCATCAGCTGTCACCACGCTATCCGTCATGCCACGAAGAGGCTGAGCCACAGCCCATCACACTTCGATCCCTCAGCCCACCACTGGGGTCCTTTTCCAGCTGGTTGGGCTAAAGTCTGCATGGAAATGGCTTCATACCGAGAGGGACTGACCAGTCCCTGTGGCTGTCTGTCCTCATCCACCTCATTTTTCTCCCCTCACAGCTGCTTCAGAAGCAATTTTGCCTTTATTTCCAGCTCACTGGTGGAGAAGGCCACATGGCTTTGGGCCTCGGATTTTCCACTGAAGAAACAGATCCAGTCACTGGTGATTACCCATTGATCACCACTTTTCGAGATCTGTCAGTTAGCCAACTCTTAGCTCATTTAACATGTGCTCTACTGATGTGTGGTGCTTTTTTCCCCCACTGGAATGCCACACTATACAAATGTAGTATATTACAAGCACGTTGCATAGGCAGTTATGTCTATGAACCAACCTTACAATCCAAAAGAATGAAATCAAGTTGGTACAACAAGATCCCTTTTTCGTAAAACCACATTGACTGACGTTTAGTTCTGTTCTTTATGCTTTCGTGAATCAGATTCTAGATCAGACTGTTATTATTAACAATCAGCCTGTTATTATTAGCCTGACATCCCTCCTAGACATGTCTGGCCCACAAAGGCAGTTGAGCTGCTCAGCAGGTTCCTGAGGCTTAGCACCACATTAATACGGGCACTGGAGACCAGGAGAAGGCATTGGCTCATGCATGAAAGCCTTTGCATCTTCCAAGGAAGCTCTAGTCTTGCTTGGGTTGAGCCTGAAACAGCTGCTCAACGTCCAAGAACCGGTTTCCTTATTGCATCCTGAAGGTTTTAGAAAAGCTCAGGTAGAAGACAGATATAATGGCAGCATCTAAGCTCATGGCAGATCACTGCATCTCCCCGTGGCCTTGCACAGTGGCCAAGGGGAGGAGGTGGTTGCGTGGAGCCTGGCAGGATACCCCGGGTGAGAGCTTAACTCACCTCTCCGAGCTGTTGGAGTTGCAGAGCCACGGTGACCCTGCAAACTCCTTTCTGTGTGAGAGCAGTGTGCTGTGGTCTTTGACCCTCGGGCTGTGGGACAGCAGGGATCAGGTTGGGTGTGATGCACAACTGTAGGAAGCTGTCCCTGCCCTGAGAAGTTTAGAAAGCAACAGCACCATTTCTAACACATCAAAACCTACCCAAAATCAAGGGGTGAAGCAGCTGATCTGCTGAGACCACTAGACCACACCGTCAAACCCTACTTAACCGTTTCCACACAGACCCTCCTGTTGCCTCGTCTCAGGCTCTGCTTGGGGCTGTTTGGTGAGGGACTGTCCTCTTCTTCTTCTACATGTGCAGCTTCCTCCACAATATGTGCTTGAATTCCTGATCGGCTGGGTCCTCCAGAAATGTCTAAAACTTCAGTGTGTAAGAGAAGATGCTTCAGGTTTTGGACCTGGTACCAAGCCAAACCCTGGTGCCCAGTTCCATCACCTTCTCGCCCTGAGCTCACACCCACGCCAGCTTTCCCCTCTTGCAGCCTGCGCTCAAGCAAAATCATTTGCACGCTAAAAAACCCACCAGCACAAAAAGCCAGCCGCCCACCCAAGCTTTCAGCCTGCCACCGGCGTAGAGAATCCCTGTTCTTAAGGACACAGCCTTGAAAAAAAGCCAGGGAAATAAAATAACAAAACAAGCTCCTCTGCAGCCTGACCTTTCATTGTCTGTAAGGGGCTGCCAAACCAAACTGCGCCGCGGGTCCTTCCCGCTCCTTGTCTCTGATCCAAGATTCCTCCCCGCCCTGCCACAGCTCACAGGGTCGCAGCCTCGCTGTGTCATCGGGTCTCCCCAGGAGTGAGGAAGACAATGGGGGGATCCTCAGGGTAGCATGGGCAGCTTCCTCTGCCTCCACCCAAGGATGGGGTCCTAGGGGAAAGGCTTGGTTGGAGGGTGGGATCTGCAGTTCCTGGCAGATGGGACAGTGAGTGAAGCTGGAAGAGCATCTGCAGCCTTTTGGGGTTGACCACGTTGGAAGGACCAAAGGGGACACATCAGGTTTGAATAATCTTCTCCCCTCCCATTCGGGCCATTTCAGGAGGAAAAAAAAAAGAAAAGAAAAATAATCCCCCTCCTACTGTCTGATGCCAGCTGCCAGAAGAAAATCTTGGCTCTGGGCTGTGCTTGCCCCAACAGAGCCTGCCTCCCTTTTGCTACCCTTCACATTTCCCCACCACCCCTCGGCTCAGCTCGTGGACTCCTGAGGACACGAGCTGAGCTTCAGCATCTGAGAGCCCTTTGCCTGGACGTGGCAAGCCGTGCCCTCCCTGCCTGCAAGCACGCAGCCGGGGCTTGTCCACATTAGACAGAGCCGCCAAGTGAAACGGCGCGGCCTGCCTCTAATTAGCAGCGGGTGATAAATCCAAGGGGGAGATGACAACCCGACGGGATGAATCCAAGCATCCTGCCCTTTCAGTTCTCTTCTTTGCATCACACATGGCCTGGTCCTATCGTCTCCTGTGGCAATAAGCTGTCCTCCCCAGATGGGCAATGATCTTGATGGCTGTGTGTGCAGCCCCATCTGATGGACTAACCGCATGGGCCCTTTGCTTTGTGCCCTCCTGTTGGGAAGCAGAGGTCGTCCTGGCCTCCCTATTCTGCTGGTGGTGGAAGGAGATGCCACGAGGTGTCCCCTGTTGGACCATGGAGGGGTTCAGCCATGTTGTCCAGCATGGACATGCAGTGCCAACAGGCCTGGGACCCTACCCGAACACCACTTTGGTTTGGTAGACAGCTTGGGTGAAGAACCACCTAGTCTCATGGTTTTCTTCATTGTCTGTGTCTCCTCCTGCAAAATGGGCTGTTGCAATTGCAAACAGGATTTGTGGAAATCGGTGTCCTGCTGTGGACAGCCAAGATAGGTGGTTCCCAGCTTACATCCCTCCATAAGCCTTGGTCCAGTCTAGCACAGGAGACAGGGAAGGGCTTTAAAAGCCAGTGTGCCATACATGAACCTGCATGGAGACCTCAGCACCAAGAGCTGGGGGGGGCTCTCAGTGCGAGCCCTGGCACTAACGTGACATGCAGGAGCCTAGAAAGGGCCCAGGTACGTCGAGAGGTGGGGGACGAAGCCAAGCAGGTTGGGAGCAGAACAATGGCAAAATACAGGATTATATGGGGTTTCTGCCAGCCCTTTCCTCCATGGCATGAGGGCACAGTCCATGCCCGCATATTGATGCACCAGCTAGGTGGCATCTCATTCCCAAAGCCACGGTCCCACCTTACCACCTGTCCCTGCTCCCAACCCACCCCAATGTCTCCTGCTCACTGTACATCCATGCCCCTGCCACTGGCCCCCATTCTCCCCAGGAGGGCAGGGCCCTGCTGACCCAAAATGGCACCTCTGCATATTTTCATCTGGGAGAGCTGCTGGTTTGAGACAAGCTTCAGAAAATACCTTTTACGCCTGGGGGGGGGGGCCGGGTAGCTGGGGAGAGGAAGGGGAAGGAGGGCCCACATGGAGAGGCACAGGTCAGTCCATTTTTTCACCCATGATTTCACCAAGGGTCTGCCCTGGATCCTGCCAAGCACAAGGAGGGTCCCCTCAGTGCCACAGTCCCCAGGGGCAGTGGCTGCTTTTCCCTTGCAAATCTGGAGGGAACATAACATCCTTGAGGGCTCTTCTACTCAGCATCATTTGGGTTGAAACTGCCCAGGATGATTCACATAAATCTTGCTTCTTTAGGAAAACAAGGGACAAAAGCCGGGGTGTGGTGTAAAAGCAGTTTGCTGTGCCAAGAGTATCCCTGCTGGGTTTGCAAAACCTTCCCTGCTGTCTTGCAACCCTGCTCTGTGATTGATGCTTTGGGGAGACCATAAACCGTCACTGGGACTGGCATGGGTTTGGGGATTGCCAGCCCCGGGCGTGATGGAGAGCAGTGTCTGCTCTGTAAACCTTCATGAAGTGCTCTGAGCCCAACCCTGCTGCTGGCCAGGGTGGACACGCTGTGAATTCATCCCTCTCCAAGGAAAAAACAAACTCACGAACATTTCTCAGCTCTGCCCCCTGAAAGTGTGCACCTCACTGGGGAGTTTCTTCACAGTCTTGTACAGTCGTGCTTTGGTTTATGGTGCATTTCCCATTGCACTAGACTGCCTCACAGGGGAAATAAAAAGTGAGAAAGTATGTAGGAAGATGCAAGTCTTGGGTTTGGGCTTAGGCCAGGGTGGGATGTGTGCTGGAGAGGGGAGGAAAGGAGGAGCTGCAGGACGTGGCTTCATAGTGGCGCCCGGTTACATGCGGGGACACCTCGTTCAGAGCTGGAGGCTTGTGAAAGCATTTCAGAACTTACCAGCAACCTAGGGAGGCAAACATAGAATCATAGAATCATTATGGTTGGAAGAGACCTCAAAGATCATCAAGTCCAACCGTATACCCAATGCCACCATGCCCACTAAACCATGTCTCAAAGCACCACATCTAAACGTTTTTTGAACACCTCCAGGGATGGTGAGTCCACCACCTCCCTGGGGAGCCCGTTCCAATGCCTAAAACATCACTGTTAACATCACTGTTAGTTGGAGGAGGAGGCAGCAGGTGAGGGTATGGATGCAGAGCCAGCGAAGCCTGGAGGCTTGGGGTGTAGCCTCAACTCAGCCACTGATCTGCTGGTAAATCAATTCTCCTCTCTTGGAGAAGCCTGACTTTTTTTTTGGGTGCACAATTTTCACTTGGTTGAGGTGGGGCAGTGGCTGGCACAGTGGAGACGGCTGGGACACATGGTTGGGATGGGAAAACTGCTGGTTCAGCTGTCCTTAGCCCAGCCTGGCGCCGGCCTGGCTGTGCGCGGTGCATCAACGACCTCTTCAGGAACCGTGCAGCACCATCGCACCCTCCACAGATGGGACCACAGGGCTTCCCCACGCAAGACAACCAGGGCATGGTCCTAAGGTAAATTCCTCAGACTAGGTCAAGAGAGGGAGGCAGATGGGACGTAATTCATGGCAAGGCAAACTCATTTCCCCTTCTTTCCTCCCCACCAACATCCCCGCCAGAAAATTGTGGGGAAAACAAAAGGCTAAATACAATAAAAAAGACCGGCAGCACCTGGGAGCAGGTCTTTGCAGCTCCAGTTAGAGTTGACTGTCCCTGAGCAGACCCTACAACACTTGGACAAGGCCAACCTGACCATCCCCTAGGTGGGCCAAGTGAGTGGCAAGTACATCAGCAAAGTTGGTAGCTCTCTTTCATGAGTTTCTTTAAAAAGAAAAGTGAGAGAATTAATGGCAGGCCAGTTAAACACATCAAACAATCGTTGAGAACCTCCATCATCCTGTGCTGTCATGAAATGTGAGAGCGGTAAAACAGGTCCATCCCTCAGAGTGGGAGCAACAACAAAGTGAGATTTACCCTGCTCCAGCACCGCAGACCCAGCCCAGACCTTCTGCAAGAACAAAACACACATTGCAAATTTTTTTTTCTGTCGGTATGAGAGGGACCTAGGGATGCAACAAGCACTTCTGCAGGTGCACCTCATGCCAACTGCAGTCAGTGTGGTGTCCTCTGGGATCAGTAATGTCCTGGTGGCTGCAGGCTGTTAATAGAAACAAGCCTGCAGTGGCTTTAGGCAGAAGCAGGGCTGGCTGGAGGACTCAAGTAGAGCCTCTTTGACCAGGAGCTGGAGTGTCACCTCCTGGGGATAGGCAAGTGGCATTTGCTCTGGCATGCAGTTATGCAGAGCCCGCCACACTGACCTTCAGGCTGGGGCAGTTTGGGGATGACTGATGACTGATAGCTGCCTAGGGCAGCTCACCCAGTGTTATATCTGAGGAGTTCACCCCAGGCTTTCCAGACACTACAGTCTGGTTCCCATAGGATCTCAGACTCCCTGGCTTTTGGTTGTTAAGTCCAAGGTACATCCAAGACCCTCCTGGCTTGAAGATGTCAGGGATGGGCTGTGGCTGGTTGTCTGGACACTGGAATGTCATGAGGTTGTCCTCCGTATCTCCTGCCTTCCTGGCTCAGGTGGATACCACCAATGTGGTTAACCAAACCTTCCAGCACCACGGCTCTGGGACACATGGGTGGGAAGACACACATTAGCGTGAAGGTAAGAGCCCTCCACATGCTCCCATCTGGATGGCCAAGGTCTTTCCTGGCCCCCGACACCCCAGGGCTCTCAGCTTTCTGCTATAGACTCAGATGAAGTCCAGTGCCCACAGGGGCTTTGTAATGAGTATTTTTCAGTGTTTCTCACCTGCTACTCCAGGCTTTGGGAGAATTGCAGTCACTTACAGCAAACTGGTGCTGGAAAACCTCCTGGTGTAAGAAAAACAGCCCCAGGGTGTCATCGTCCCAGATGGTGCCATGCATGAGGAAGGAGGTAGGAAGCTGCTGCGGACATAAATCTGTTACTCCCTCATGTCTGTGCTCTGGTCTGCAGAAGGGTCTCTTGCAATCCAGAGGGGAGCAGATTCACTAGGGATGGTGGAAGGACCCTGTGCATAACAAGAAATATTGCAGTTGCCAGGTCTCAGCTATGAGAGAACCAAGGCAACACATAACAGATCTCCATAAGGTCTCAACGTGTGGTATTGGAGATATTATTCTGCCATCTTGGAGATAAAAAAGACAAAGCAATGCATTCAGCAAGCTGGAAGACCTCCCATCTCATCTGAGAATTACCCAGGACCAGAGGAAATGTTTCCCAGCGCTGCTCAAGACTCACGACATCTCTGTCTCTCAGCCCCATGCTGAGTGCCAGGAGCAAGTAGTTACAGGAGCTTATCCTTGAAATAACTTCACTGCTGCTGCCTTTGGAGCAGCTGGACCAGACCCTTCTTGAATGAAGTCTGTCAGGTCAGGACCAGCCCAAGAAATTACACCTGGATGCTGGCTTTTAAGAAGTCTATCAGTCTCCAGATCAGTGGTCCTAGGAGGGTGCACAAGAAAGACTGTTCTTCCAGAGATTTTTCCAAGAGAAGCCCCACATCACCTTGAGAATACGTTACTTTTACTGAAGCCATACACCTCACTTTGGACCTTCAGTGAATCTCAGATAAAGGATTTCTCGGGGACTGCAAAGGCTGGGGAGTGAGGAGCTGTCCTCTGATGGGCATTTATTAGCAGTAATGTACAGAAGTAACGTACAGAAGGTGTTTTCCCTGGCCGTGGATCAAACAAAGCCTAGGCAGGGTGCACCCCAAATGAACAGCAGTTGAGCAAAATGACTAACTACTCTGTCAGGTTGCAGCTGGGGCTGGAGGTTCATCAGTGCCTGGATCAAACTGGGTAACGGGAGCCAAAACACGTGAGCTACCTCATGAGTTTTGACTCAGGTCTTTTTCTCCTGTAAGTCATTTAGACTCGTTACTATGGCGTCATTATTTGGGGAGCTGACATTGAAAAAATGGTCCGACTCACACGGTGAGGCAGATGGATGTGAGTAAAGACCTTTGATTTTTTGGCCTTTATCTTAATTACACAACTTGAATGCTCTTAGGACTTTTTCTCTGCTTTTTTCCATTGCAAATGGAACAGGTAATAATGCCTTGTGTTTATAGATAGCCATATGATGTGCTTGCTTATTGGGCTCATAATTACTGGGAAAAGATTAACGAAAGGCAGATATTTGAATAGTTGTTTGAAGTCCATTGGTTTTGGTTAAACAACAGAAAGGGTCGAGTGCCTTGACTGGTGCACCAGCCACTCGCTGGATCCATAAGATTTGTGTTCCCTGTGTTCTTGGACTAAGTTAACAAATATTTACAGGCTGAGGCTCTGATTCAGCAAAGCACTCAGCTGTGTGCTTAAATCTCCTTGGCCTCAGTGGCACTTAAATGCAACCTTGTGCAACTTGCTGAATTTGAGGACCTTGGAGCTTTTGGATAACAGAGACAATATGTGTCATCACTAAACTAAGGGTCACCGAGTCATATTGCTGGCTAGCACAAAACTCTTCATCCCATTTGTTCACTCTTAAATGGTGAGATAATAGCTGACTAGGTGATTTTCACATGTTTTTACCTTTTTTTGGGGGCAATGTTGTGGATTTCTAAATGACCTGTATGAAAATCTTTTAACCTGGATTCTGAGTTTGGAGGCATCGCACTTTTTTGATTTGCTTTTTTTTTTTTTTATGGTGCTGGTACTGCTGCAAGGCAATCAGGAGACTTTCTCACATCCACCAGGTGAAGAAAGATTGCTGAGAAAGTCTGAGGTCTCTTTGTGAGCGAAAATGCAGAAGGCCTCACTCAGCAGGTGGCCGGGAGGGTCACTTCTCCGCAGGGCAAGTTCATCTCTGACTGAGGCTGATGGAGCACTTCAGGAGATCAAATCCTGCTCACATTTAGGGTGTGAATTTATTTTTTCCTTGCTCTTGCACTCCCTCTGCTGATCCAAATGATCTGTTAGAACAGAGAAATGCTGGTGCCAGAGCTAAGCACAGTGCAGGGTGAAAACAGCCATATAGCAAAAAAGAAACCAGGTCATCCCAGATGGAGATTATCTGAAGTTCAGGGAACAGAAGGGAAAAAACCAAATATGGTACCAAAGCAGGGGGCTACCAGGACTCCCAGCCTGAATATGAACTTCTTCAAAATCCCAAATTCTTTCCTATTGAAGTCCCTATCTCTGGATAAGCTCAAAAGTGGTGGCAGCTTCTTCAGTGGGCCAAGAGCCCATGTACAGAGTTGTCTGTGGTTGAGCTGATCTCCCTCTTCTCTCCAGCAGTGCCCATAGCAGAGGTCATAGGTTTCATGGGATAAGTCAGGCTGGGAGGCACCTCAGAAGGTTTCTAGTCCAACCTCCTGCTCAAAGCAGTCAGCTTCAGCAATCAGCCCAGGTTGCTCAGGGCTTTCTTCATTAGGTCCTATAAACCTCCAAGGATGCAGACCACAAAACCTGTCCCAGTGTTCGACATCTTCACAATCCAGCTTGATCTGCTTCAGCCCCTCTCTAAGACAGCACCAAGGTCTTGAGCTGGCACAGCCAAAGCTGTATCAGGCTACGGACACTCCTGCACATCTGCCTTTGTCACCACGAAAACTAAGTCCTTCTGGGTAGAGAAGAAAAGCTCAGCTGAACCTTTGGAAACAAACAAGCGCCCAGGTTTAGAAAAGAAAGCTGCCAACCGTCTTTCCTTGGTGCACTCAGACACCAAACCAGTGGTCTCCAGAGTGGGAAGACCAGACCTCCAGCAGTAAAAGACAAGAAACCCTTTGGTCATGGCTGGTTGTCTCATCTTAGCAGGTCAGACCCGTAGGACCCATTTCCCACCACTGACAGATGCACCATCAGCAGAGAAAGGAGGCAAGGGCTTATATTGGTGTCAGCAGCTTTCCCCTTCAGCTTGCACCTTGAGGGGCTTCATTATCTGGGGACTCTTGGCATGGCATCATCCCCCAGAGGGAGATGTGACCAGGGCTGGAAGGGCAGGAGGCAGGTCTCCGGTCCCCCATCTCTCTCTCTTCACAGAACAAATCTGTCCACTGCTCCCTCTTCCTCCCCCAGCCTTGTGGTGGCAGCTCAGGTCATGGTGGCTCTCTGCAGCCCAAAATACCTGGGAGGAGATGAGGTAGCAAGGGGGCAGGTGGGATTCACCTTCCTACACCCTCTCCAAACCATGACCAAGAACACGCATCTGTCTGTCACCCACCCTGTGGGTTCCTCTTGGTCCTTTGCAGTGAACTTCAGCTCTACCAGCACGTTGGGTGCCTACCCCTCAAAAAAACAAACCCAAAATAAGAAGCCTCGTTGTTCAGCTTTGGAGGCAAGGTCTGTAGGCCAGAAGAAACATAACCCATAGGGGCCCAGTTAAGCTTTCCCCAAACCTCCTCGCCTTTCATAAGCCAAAAAGATAAGAAATAATAGGGCTGCTGGGAAGCAGGGGAGAAGCAGAGAATTGCTCTATGTGTCCTTTTGAAGGTCCCAAAAGGAAAAGGTCCCTGACAAGGGGTTTATTTTCATTGAAAATGACAGGCCCAGCTCAACCAGTCAAATAAACAAAGCAAGTCTGTAGAACAGCAAGTGCAAAGGGTCCTGGGTTATTTATAAAGGGCTTTTAAGTATATTAGGCCTAACACCAAGATAAATCAACCCTGCTAGGATTCCAGAGGCATATCACATGTGGCTCTAGCTGTTGTCAGCTTTGTGCTGGAATATATTTAGCGGTCTGTTATCTTCCAAACCCTCCCTGCTTTTTCCCTAGTGGCTCCTCTTTGAAAATTAATACATTGAGACCAGACACAAGTTCCTGTCTTCAAGTCACATATTGACCACCTCAGATCCTTCAGAAGCATTCAAATCCTTGTCATTGCATCCAACAGATATTTTGCTGCCCAGCATGTTGCGGAATGGCGAAGACCAGGTTTGCTCAAGCCAATAGGATATTTTTTTCTGAGACAGGCAGAGGGTCACCAGCGTATACCTCTGCGAACGAGTTCAAATAAATCTGAGGGATTATTTCTCAGGTGGTCAGAAGGAGGATGAGGATGTTGGTATCTTGTGGGACTTGTTCACAGAGCTAATTGAAGACCCTGAAGTCCGACTAAATAAAACGTGAGTGATTTGTGAAAGGGACAGGAGGAGTTGGCTCTGCTGCCTCTGGGATGTAGAACTCTGGAAGCAAGGCAAGCCACAGGACAAGGCAGGTGAGAGGAAAGCTCAGGGTAAAAGCTGACTCCCTCACTTTGAGAGCTGGCCCCAAAGCTCATAGAGCAGCCAGAAGAAAATTAAGGGTCTGCTCCACCTAAGGTACAGAAATACCTCATTTGCTGGCAAACAGTTCTTCATGCTCAGACCTTGTGCAAAGCCAGTGCTGGGAAACAGCCACATGTTGGTTTGCTGCTGCCAGCTCAACCTCTCTGCATTTCAGATCACCCCTCACAGTGGCACGGGTCCAGGAGAACTTCTTCTGGAGTGCTTTCTTCTCCACTTCCACCAACTTAACTCTGTACTTTCCCAGAGCCAGGGTCCAGCCCAAGTCCAGTATGCCGTGGCATGTCCAGAACTACAGAGAGCAGAAGAGGATTTCACTTGGAGGTTGGCTATAGAGGTGTCTACATGTAGATGTTTACTGCATGCTAGAGGTGCAATCTGGTGTCCTAACACAGGTGTTTCATACTGTATGGGATATTCCCACTGACTTCCAGCTGCCACAACAGCAGGGCATGGGTGTCCTATAGGTCTAGCTGGCCTTCCCTATATATCTTCTCAGGTATCCTGACACATCTTAAACAGTGCCAGGTGTTTAGGCGACTGCATCATTCTCCGTACATCCCCAGAAACTTGGGGAAACTTGTCCCATTTAGTGCCTCGTAAAAGTGCCCTGTAAAGCTAGGGACAGTTCCATTTCTAAGTCTCGTTTCTGACTTTTATTGCTCCAGCTCTTGTTTGGAAAGCATGCCACGTCAGGGGAGGGGACTTTTGGGTAGAGGAAAAATGGTCTTAGAGCAATGTTCAGATGGGTGCCCATCCTTGGGATCTCAGTTCACCCGCTAAATAATTTGGCTGTTTGTGCATCTTTGCTGGAGCAATCTGGACCACAGGATTCACCCTTCCAGAGAAGGCTCAGGACAGGCTTTTCATCTTTGTTTTATGATGAGTTCAGATGCCTCTGTGTGCCACTGCCTAGGAAGGTGATAACATTCTTTCATCATCACAAGGCCAAGGCCAACATCATAGGTAAGGTTTCTGAAAGGGAGGGAAGCACCTGATTTGGGGAATCCTTTGGGGTTGCTTTTTGACGCCAAATGCCTCAGCTGCTTTCAATTTATTGAAATTCACTCTGGTTTAGTAACACGCAATAATTGCCTAATTGGTTTGAACAAATTGACTACATACAGCCCAGAAGATGCCAGCTGGTGACCCCCTGCCTTCCTGAAAAGGCTGTGGGAATTGTCTGCAGGAACAATT